>NW_007731660.1:116036-138422 GCF_000696425.1 Galeopterus variegatus
GTGGGATCCGAACCCTCGGCGGGAGCGCCTCCGCACTCCCAAGCGGCGCACTGTAGCAGTGCGCCACCGGGCCGGCCCATTTCAGGTCTTCTTTATCCTCTGAGTACTGCCACTGGGACAACAGTCAATGAGCCTCAGGGAAACCTACCCTGAGTAAATGTGGTGCTTCCAGACATACAATAGCTTTCACATTGTGATTGACAGGAAGAGTTAGGGTTTTTCCCCAAGAATTCCTGTTTTTCTAAGGCAGGCGTCTTACCTAGAGCACAAATGAGAGGGTGTATGGTGAGCTCTCAGAGACCTTAGTGGCTCCCCAGGGATCACTTAGCCATGTTAGAATGTAGCCGGTCTTCTTTATCCTCTGAGTACTGCCACTGGGACAACAGTCAATGAGCCTCAGGGAAACCTGCCCTGAGTAAATGCGGTGCTTCCAGACATACAATAGCTTTCACATTGTGATTGACAGAAAGAGTTAGGGTTTTTCCCCAAGAATTCCTGTTTTTCTAAGGCAGGCGTCTTACCTAGAGCACAAATGAGAGGGTGTATAGTGAGCTCTCAGAGACCTTAGTGGCTCCCCAGGGATCAGTTAGCCATGTTAGAATGTAGCCAGGAATGAGTGCTGATTCGATGACACTGTAATTGTGTCCTGGAAATCTGGAAGCATTACTGTGACTTTTCAAGATACCAGACTTCTCGCAAGCTCTAGGACTTGGACCACCATAGGATCTGCAAGTTAGATGGGATTTCTTTTAAAGACCACAGGGTCTACACTCCTCTTTGTGTGAGTGAGGAGACTTGCCCAAGCCACACAGCTAGTTAGATAGACCTAGGTTTAATATTCAGATTTCTTGACTCCCATTCTAACGTTAGTATAAAAGTAGTATTCTTTTACCATTCCCAGAAGTATAGATGTTCATAAAGAGGACTTCATTCTCATGACTTTGTTAATTGATTATGATTGGAATGACTGGCAGAGTTGGGCATGTTATAGACAAAAGTTACCCAGAACTATGATTTTTTGATACATGTTGTGGAGAATGTAGGCATATCTTTCCCATGATCTTTTTTCCAGGTAAACTCCACTGCCTGTCTAGAGAGTAAAAGGCTGTTTAGAAACCTAACAGATTGTGTGTTTTTCTCTGGTAATGAAGAGGCACACTGAGGACTGTTTCACCAGTAGGAACATTACCATTGAAATCAGCTAATGATAAAATGCAAGATATTTAAATGCTTTCATACACGAGCATATTTCACAGTCTTTTGGGAAACAAGCTCTTTTTCACTGAGCATTTAAAATTCATGTTAGCCCCAAATCTGTGGATGTATAACTGACGTAAGTTTGCAAAAGTCTGACAGAACATAGTTAGGTGTGTGCTCCTGTGCGTTGGGGGTGGCGCATCGGCATCATGCAGGAAAAGCTTCTTGAGTCAGTCATGGCTATATTCAAGGGCTTGTTGGTGACATCTTCACTAAAAAAGTGAGACACAGTTGAACCACAATCCCTGGCAGTATGAATACAATAACAGATTTGAGTACTTCATCTTATTCCTTAGAAAATTCCATCAGACTCGCAGCTCCTCACCACTGTGTTGAACAGTCGGGTGAATGAATATTCACCTTTACCCAGCCCTGGGTGTAGACACAGACTTTATGAACCCAGCAAGCCTGAGAGGATTCCTCTGCATGTTCTCAGCAAAGTGTACTAATTCACCTGTCTTTGGAATGTATTTGTCTTCTTTGTTTGCTTGCACACTCTGCCTGCCAGTTTCCTATCATCAGGGATGCAGGATGATCTCAGGGCAGACATATGCCACATAACATGCTCCAAAATATTGCTAGTGTTCTCTCAGTTAACCATTGAAGCTCCCACGTTGTGACATCCTGTAGCCAGGAGGCAAGACTTGATTTGGCTTCTGAAGAAGAACATTTTCTTCTTCCAAGCCATGTTCACTGTTACATGTGTTAGAAATTCTCTCATATTTAGGTATAATTTCCATTGGACTAGATTTTGCTTATGAATTCCTCCTTAGAGTGCTGAAATTGCTCAGATTTACCCAAATGACATCCAGTTTCTCATTTCATTTTCAGGGGCCATAGAATCTCCCAACACTGAGGCCCTGTTTTAATCAAAGGATGTAGAATCCTTAGTGAGAAACAGCGTGTCACAGGAAGGAGAGGACAATGGTGATGTCCTGATGGGACAGGTTTTCCCCTTTGGGGGCAAGACAGTATATATTCATTAGTTGCTCATAAAAGGGCTAATACCCCAGATTGTCTATGATTAGAGGACTGAAAGGCACATTTAGCCTCATGCTTCACTTACATGAAAAACAAAAACCTTCCTCTCAATTATCCCATGAGGTTAATTCACCGTGTCTTGTGCTGAGTGGGCCTGGAGTGATGGATAGCCGCCACTAAGCACCTGGAAGGGACTGGGGTGGTGAAGGTCCCCTTCATACTCGCACTGAGTATGCAGGTGCTACCCAGGTGACTTTTAGTCGTACACTTTCAAACTATACAAGGTGAAGGATGGGGTAATATGTTAGTAAAAATAAGGCAGAGAAGAACCCAATAGCTAATGTAATTGCAGGTATGTAAATATAAGTGATGTTTCAAAATTAACTCTGGAATCCTCAGGGCTTATGGCTCTTTCACAATTGAGCCTAAAGTGCGTCATTGCTTTGATTGACAACATATTTGTGCTCTTAAGAAAGTGATTTGGATTTTAATTTCGGGGCTATTAAGAGCCTTTACTTCTCCTTTCTGTTAACTACAGATTTACATTTTCAAGGCTAAAAAAGAGCAAAGATGACGGTCTGCAAGTATTTGGCTACATTGCTCAGGACCTGATATTTTCCTCTGCATCCATTTATCTTCCATTCTCACATCCTAACCTTTTCTATTCTCCTAAGCTAAAACCATTCCATGCAGGTTTGCTAAGGTCCAGGAAAGGGGTGCAAATTTAGCAAAGGGCTGCAGCGGCTTCTTCATGAGGACAGGCGAAAATGATAAGACCACTTCAGGGCAGAGGACACCGAGAGGACGTATTTCTTAGATTATATTGGGAATGAACGTGATGAACAGAAACATCCCAAATGAGCAGGGGCCAGCCTGTGAGCCTGAGAAGTGGTCACTTTAGGACAAATAATAGAGAGTGTGACTCTGCCCTGTGAAGAAAAAACGTCCTCGTGGTGACATGTTGTGTGGTAGGAAAATATAAATGAGTTTAAAATAATGGATAGTTAATCCATTAAGGAGATTGAGGTGGGAGATTCAGGGTATTCAGGGACTACCCTATGAGATCAACATAATTGAAAGCAATCACTCGAGTCTTACTTGTTACCCTTCTGCCTGATTGACCATTGAGTGTGTCCCTGGTGGCAATTGTGGAGCTGCTACAGGAAGTTCCCTTGGTGCTGAAGTAGAATCTGCAGATGCCCACTGTTGACCCCCAGAACACGTCGTTCAGAGATCACTTAGTCTGAAAGCACAAGTTAGCCAGGTGGAAGGAAGAAGGCAGGCAGCACTAGAGCAGAGCAGAGCCCATAGGCAAGTCTCCGCGATCTATCTTTGGGTACTAATTGCTGCAAAGTTCTCGTTTCAAAGTTAAGCCTGTTAATCATGCAGATCAGGGAAGGCTATCCAAAGTCACGGGCAGCCTCCTAGAACAATTTATAGCTAAATAAAAGAAGCTTAACTCACTTAATCCATTTTATTTAGAGGAAAGTTTGCATCCACGCTGATAATTTATGCGGAGCTTCAGCCCAATAAAAATAAAAATAGTCAGGTTCAAGTAATTTAATCCTGGAAATACAAGGATTGTAATGGAAATAGCACCATAATTGATTCCTAATTGTAGTCAAACCAGTGGGCACCGGTTTTTTGAAGTTTACTGGGCATTATGTAGAGTTTATTTAAAATGCTCTTTTTTGGCACTTAGTTTTTCTTATATGAAAATTCATCTAGACATTCAACAACCAGGCATTCAACAGTAACCCTATGAAATGGCTAAAAAGAGGAAAATGAGCAGCCCATCCTGGTTAGCCACTAATATGCCAACATAACCGCCTCTTCCCTCCACCCCCCAATGTCACTTGCCTCTCCATGGCATCTTAGGTTTAAAAGTACATTTTCAGATGACTTAAGTTTGTGCAAGGTGTCTAACTGCTAACAAACCAAGGGAGCTCACGTGCCAAAGGTTACAGTGTATGTACAGTTTTTCCTCTCAGTTTTTAAGGAAAGTAGTCATATTGCTGAGAAAGTCCAATTTTCTCTGCCTCTCCTTTGTTTGCTGTAAATAATGAGTGATTATGCAGACATGAAAGTCAATGGTGGCACAAGGTTCATTACCCTATTTTGCAGAGGGTGGCGAGGTCTGTTAACAGCAGGCTGCTGCAAGAGAGTTATTAAGGATGTGAAATCTCATTGGAATGTGTGCTTTCTATTTGAACAGATGACACCGTACATGAGTCAGCCGAGCCATCCCGCGGCGAGAACGCGGCACAGACACCAAGGATACCCAGCCGCCTTTTGGCAATCCTACTGTTCCTCCTGGCGATGCTTTTGACATTATAGCACAGTCTCCTCCCGTCACCCATCACAGAAGACATCAGGGTCTTGGAACACCAGAGATCCACCTAACTGCTCATCCTAAGAAGGGACTTGTTATTGGTTTTTGGCAGATGTCAGATTTTTGTTTTCTTTCTTTCAGCCTGAATTCTAAGCAACAACTTGGGGCCGTGGGGGGCTAAACTAGTTGCTGCCTCCCTCACCCCACCCTACCCCATGCCCTTGCCCCTGACTTCTCTCACCCCTTCCAAATTAAATGGACTCCAGATGAAAATGCCAAATTGTCGTAGTGACACCAGTGGTTCGTCAGCTCCTGTGCATTCTCCTCTAAGAGCTCACCTCCGTTAGCTCACTGTGTCAGCGGGATGTGGACAAGGAAGAATAGTGGCAGATGCAGCCAGGGATGGCTGGGCCCGGGAGGGCTTTCCTCTCCTATACAATATTTATGCCTTCTCATTCAGGACTGTAAGATGATCGTGCAGGGCATCATGTCACCATGTCAGGTCCAGAGGGGAGGTATTGAGAATAGATATAATATTACACCATTTCCTCTAGGAGTGTATAAATGAACAGGCTTCTAAAAGGTTGAGACACTGGGTTTTCTTAATATGACTGTCTTAAAGCATTCTTGACAGCAAAACTCATGCTCTTTAAAAAGAAGCCTTTTTTTCTAGGAGGCAGTTGGGTGCAGAACTATATGTTTGGTGGGGGTGTGTATGTGTGAATGCCTCTAATTTTTTTGGTGACTGGGCAGTGCACAGCAGATTTTTTCTTTTTCTTTGAATACAGATCACCATGGTGCTACAACTTTTTTTTTCTTTTTAGAAACTCAAAGAGGCATTTTTATGAATAAAGTGACCTTCCCCAAGGCTGACAAGCCAGGGTTGATGAGTGCATAGTGGAATAGCTTTGGATGCTCCTCTGGGGGACGATATGTACCAAGGAAAGGTTGTCGGTGGCCAGAGGAGAAGTGACTTGGCTGTGCTGGAGCACCAGTGTGCTGTGGCCTTTCCCCAACTCCCACCCTAGTACCCACATTTTGCTCCACCCTCCACGACCACAGGGGCTCGGACCTAAGTCCCTGTCACCAAGAGAGTCAGCCAGTACTTCTTGGGAGGGCTAAAGGGAAATTTGGAAATAAAATTCCAAAGTTTGGAATAAAAAAATTCAAGTGTTGATTTTATATTCTTTCCCTTTCTGACACAGCCTAAAGCGTAGGGGGAACATGTGTTTATCTGTGGGAGATAAACAAGATGGAGTCCCAAAGACTTTAACAAAATATTTTTTTAAAAATCCACTAGAATAGAAAATACATTATTTAGATATACTTTATGCTGAGAGTGAGTATATATGCTTGTCCTATTTAAACTTGTGAGAAAAAGTGGTATCCCTTGATACATTTAGAAATATGGGGGGGCTATCTTGTTTTGTTGTGGGGGTGGGGCAGGAGGAGGATAAGTGCACGATGGCCCTGTTTAAGGAATCTTAGCATGGCCAACAGGGGACTATCCAGTTGATTACCAGAAAATGCAAGACTTGGGGTTTCTACTGGAGGGGCTGTCTCAAACTTTAAACTCCAAAGCCTAGACAGGGAAAAGTGTCAGACCAATGGGAAAAATATTTAGCCTTTTTTTTTAGCTATTGCACAACATGTCAATAGAAACCATGCCTTTCAAAATAAAATAAAAAATAAAATGGGATAATCATGTAAAATGTGAAAATTTGAAAGCATTCCAGCAAAAGAAGGATTTTTTTATATATTTGTTTTTTAAGATGTATATGTTAAAAAAGGGGGGGGGAGTCATATTATAGATAGACTTCATGAATGGGAATTTGCTTAGAATTGTGAGTAGTTCTGATTTAGAAAAATATGTGAATGAAAGGCAGCTGTAAATGTACTGTGCCCTGGGGAGTTGTACACATGTTGAAATGTAACCTGGGCTTACCTTACCCATGGGAGTGGATATCACTGCTGAGTCTGTGCTCACCTGGGACCGAGTGAATGGGGTTGCCAGCCTCACAGATACAATCAGTGCTCTTCCTCTCTGACATTGGGAACTTCTCTGGAGAGGCAGGGTTTTATCACAGAAGGCAGCCACCATTTCATTGAAACAAAAGTTCACAGCATTTGATTCCTTTTTTCTTTATTTATATGCTCAGTACTCTCAATAATATCCAGAAATACTTCTTTATATTAATAGTTACAGGCTTGTTGGTCCCGTGGAATTTAGGTAGGGGGAAAAAGATACCTTCTAAAATGGATCGATAGTCAGAACCAAAACAATACACTGCATGTTCTATAACCACAAGGAAATCAGATGATGTTGAAATGGTTCCAGTTAGTCATAATTACATTAGCAGTGCTAATTTAATTTTAGAAATGGTGACTTCTGTGGTTTTTCTAGCATTTGTCTCTAACAAATAATGAAATTATTACTCATGGCCCTCTCTGCCATTGTCTTTCATTTTTCCACTATGAAATTAGACCCCTTTACTTCACCATTGTGCCACTACAAATTAAGTTTAAAAACAAAAAATAGACTTTCCACGCCAGTAGACAGTTGCTTCTCTACTATAAGTGACGTAATCATAGCTAACGCACTTGCCATGGAGTTCTCAAGAACATGATTAGTGTCAGACAGTTTTCATCTTGTCCAAAAAGTGCTGGTGGCCTTTTGTGGTGGTGTTATAATCCTCTGGGGGATTAGGAGGATGTCGATGCAACTTTGTAGCAGCTTTTAATTTAAAAAACAATTCACAAGTCTGAAGGGCAGCCACAGCCGCCCCTCACCCCAGTTAGTCAAACCCCAGCGACCTTTGCCCCTGGTTGCCAAGGGCTTTGCAACATGAAGCAGGGAAATAAGGATCTGTCTGTTTAGTGGATACCGTGTATCCTTTAATAGACCAGGTAACAGTTGTGTTAGTTTAGATTCTTGTTTTGTACTGTACTTTCTTGGGTGGCAGAGGAAAGAAAAGTAAAAAATTAAAAAACAAAAAAAATGCGTTCTTTAAATTCTGTATTATTAGCAACCTCTGTTGTATATAGTGTTTGATAATAAAGTATTAATTTGATTCTTATGTCTTTTGTAAGTGAGAACAATAGATCTTCAGGATACAAAACATGCATTGAGGCTTTGAAACATCCGGTGTGTACGTGGCTAAGAAAATAGTCACAAATGGCTGAGACACTGCTCCATACAGGACTCATGTGTGGTCACCACCCACTCTATCTTAAGACTCCATCATCTTGGGACCTGGGACAACATGACTTTTTTGATCAATATTTTGTCCTCAATGTTTTCAAGGTCTGATGTTGGAGCCCTGGAGTCGTCCCTTCCGCCCCACGGCCAGCATGTTGGTTTGAAAAGGTTTAGGGAATTTAGTAATGGTTCTGTAGTAAGGTTTGGTTTGGTTTGGTTTTCTGTTAGTGGTTGTTTTCATGAACTGTTTCATTTCCCCCCAGGAAGAGTCTTCTCAGTATCGTGTTCAGCTCACGCATGGGAATGGTTGCAAACCAGTCTGTTTAGGGAAGTTATGTGGGGGCTGTCTCTCTCTCTCTGTGTCGTTGTGAAAGGAAGAGTCACACGGTACCTGTGGGTTTTCAGGGACTCTGTTTTTCTCCGGTGCCTTAGCAACGGCAGCAGCCCTTTCTATTAATTTCAAAAAAAAAAAATATGAGAAAAACGGTTTTGAACTCCCCTTCCATTCATTGTTCTCAGAGTTGTGGTCACTAGCTTTTCTTCTGAAAACCACCTCTACCAACACCCCGTTTGCCTACACCCCTTTACTTTTCATGTTTATTATTTTGTCTCTCGCTTTCCTCCCTTGTTTTATTTTCCCTCAGAGCCGTGAATGGGCAGGTCTGTCTCTGGTTTGGCATCACTGAGTTTTTCCCATGCCTTTGCCCCAGAGCTGCTCGGGTGTGAGACAAATCTCCCTACAATGGGCTCGCTCCCATTGTTCCTACAGTTTAATAGATGCTGGCATGTTGGAGGTTACCCATGAGTCAAAATCCGCTTTCCATGCTTACTCTTGACACCCCATTCAAGCCACTCATTGTGTGTGCGTCTGGGTGTGAAGTCCAGCTCCGTGTGGTCCTGTGCTTGTACTGCCCTGCTTTGCAGTCCCCTTGCACTTACTCATCGAGTGCTGTTTTGAAATGCTGACATAATATAAACGTAAAAGAAAATGTAAAAAAAAAAGAACCCCACACACAAACAAACCCATACGATCTGTATTTGTATATACACGTGTCCGTACAAGTATACCTAAATAAAAATTAAAGATTTTCATCATTTTAATTGGATCCCTCCTTCTACTTCTTTGTTCCTTGAATGACGCCTTTATTTCAGGGGCTACTTGTACTCTGCTGATTTTTCAAAATCTTTGTGGACAGAAAAGATAATACGACATGCACAAGTGAAGGCCTGGGAAGCTCAAAGAATGCAGAGTGAGAAATGGCCAAGTATCTAGGCGCATTCCAATTATTCTGATGAGAGAATGGTGAGATTTCAGCTTCGTCTCTGTATTTGAGCCTTAAAATAGGCACTATGGCAAGCCCTGCATCCTAAAATGACTGTTAAATACAAGAGGAGCTAAACACAATTATATTCTTTCACTCTGCACGTATTTTTTTCACCCAATCAATAAAAAGACCAAATAGGAATTTTCCCAGCAAATATCTTACACTTCAGAAAGAAATATTAACACTAATAATAATAGTCACTTCAGTAAGGCTCAAACCTCAATTCTTATTATCAAGAAAGAATAAATTTACCACTTTGTGACCTTGGGCAAGTCACACAATATCTTTAGAACCCAGTTTTCTTATCTGTAAGTAATAGGGTAAATGAGTAAATAAGTGATTTGTTCAGTTTTCTGAATTCTGCCCTTCCTTGGCACTGCAAAGCCCATTTTGCATCTGAGTGATGAGTGTGTTTTTGTCTTTGATGAAGACATTGCTATAAGCACAATTTGAAAATATCAGTAGAGGGAAAAAGCGTCAAATATCTGACATAATAGACACCTAATGCATTTCTCAGGACATGGCTTTAATTACACCATGTTAACATTAAACTCATTGAAAGCTTTTTATTATACTTAATTATTTGACAGGGCACTAAACACTAATTATAACTTAATGTGACCTTTTCTTCTAATGAAGAATGACAGTTTTATAGAATGAGGGACAACTTACATTTTTTTTTTTAAAAGGTGCACTGGACTACCTATGTGACATTTTCAAACCAGAACAGCATTACATTATCATTGTCATCTTCACCATCATCATCAAAAACATTTAAGTGATCATGACATTGTGCTTAGTGCTGTGCAAAATAAAGTTAGTGTTTACAATCTGTGCTTTCAAAGTTTACAACATAAGACAGACATTATGTGTAAGCATAGTATAGAAATGCTTTATAGAGAAAACCAAAATTCACACATTTATATTATGTTTAATAATAGGGGAGATAATTACTTTTCTAATAATAAAAGTGAGTGGAAAAAGTTCGGGATTTTAAGATTAGGAAGATTGAGTTAAAGGAAATCACCTTTAAAAATAGTCAAAACAGGTTTAGGAGCTTCTTACAAAGTAGAAAACTTGGGGAGTTTTAAAACATTGTAGGCTTTAAGAAAGAGTAGTAAAATGTATAAATTTTCATAGTAGCTAGAAAGGTGACTGCAAAAATAAGAAAACGCGAGACACATCTGAGCGTCACTGAAGCAAATTATGAGGATATTGGTCCAGAGAAATCACCATTTCTTCCCATAAGGAGATAGGGGAAGTGAAAAGATGACAATTTCAGATTCTGCTTTATAGAATAATCAGATAGCTGCTCCTAAGGCTGAGACTGTGTCTATCGCGGTGAAGTCTACACACACACAAATACACGCGCACGCAGATTAAGGAAATGGGATAAAGTGAGGAATATGCAAAATTGGGGGCTAAGATATGTTGAAAATGACTGTGAGTCCCTGATGAGGAGAGCAGTTCTCAGTAGATGGTGCGGCACACTCTGGCTGCGCCAGAGATAGGACAGTGAGCAGCGCTGCATGAACCACTCTGAATTTGGTAGCAAAGCATTCGGAATGCTTGAGTCATCTAAGCTGTTGTTCTATAGGGAAAATTTTGGAGCCTAGATTTCCATGCACTTGGTGAATAAAACACGTATTTGAATATCTTACAGGAATGTATATAACTTAGGTGTCATAAAAAAGTTCACCATAATTCTGATGATTTTCTCATTGATCATTCTAACAGTTTCTTAGAAACTTTACAAAACGGTTTCTTAGAGATTGTTTGCAAAGCTTAGTTTCACATTCTGCTGCTAGCAACCGCAGGAATGTATATAACTTAGGTGTCATAAAAAAGTTCACCATAATTCTGATGATTTTCTCATCGATCATTCTAACAGTTTCTTAGAAACTTTACAAAACGGTTTCTTAGAGATTGTTTGCAAAGCTTAGTTTCACATTCTGCTGCTAGCAACCATCCTTCAGGAGAACATTGGCAAAATGCTATGAAAAGCATGATTTTTGCACAATCCTTTTGGAAAAGAAGTACTTCTGAAAATTATTATAAATAACTAATCAAGCAAATATTCTCTGTCAGTTTTTAGTTAGATACGATTCACTATATTAATCAAATTATTCAGTGGTTAAAAATGTATGTGTGCCTATTTTAAAAATGGAGTTGTAACTGCTGGATCCTGTGATCAGTAAATTTGCATCAATTATGTGCAAATATATATCTTTTAAAAAATACATAAATTATATAAATAATTTAATTTATATAAAATATATAATTTATATTTTATATATAAAAATTATAAAAGAATGCATAAGATTTTTTGAAAGGCAGGGAATTGTATCACCAAAGGTTCATTTGGTTTAGAGGAGGGGTGATTAGTCAACCCACATTTTGCAAAAAAAAAAAATTAGTAATTAAAAACGTGGGCTTGCTGTGTGAATGCTGCTTCCAAGTAAGTCCCCTAGCACCCTCCTCCTTTCCAAACAGAATGCAGTTTCTAAGCCCTTCTACGTAGAATTTCTGGGCCACCCCTTAGAAATGGGGAGAAGAAAAGGGACTAAAGGCTTCATGTTCAGCATATGACGACATAATGACCTTTTCAACAGTTTCCACCAGAGATCGTCATGCTCTCTTCCCAAAAGCTTCTGTACATGCTAGGAATAAAACATGATTTCACTGCTTTTCATCAAAAATGACCCCCTGCTCTATTCTGAGTGTCCCGTGAGTTCTGCCATCTCTCTCCTAGCGATGGCATTAATGTTTCCACACTGGAGGAAGGTCAACATGACAGTGCCACCTTCTTCCAAAAAAAAAGGACTTTCAGTTCTTGCCATCTGCTTTTTTGATTCAGAGTTTAATTCCTAAACATGAGTTTTTCTGTAACCTTAATGAAACTTTTCTAGATACACAACCAGTGTTATAACGGCCCTGGGACGAAGGTGCCAGCACCAGATCTAGGGTAGGGACATGGGAGAACCTGACCATTTGGGGTAAAAGCACTACCTCACTGCTGCTGTCAGTCACTGTTAATTCAGAAGAATTCAATCTAGTGGGTGGCTCTCTGAGTCAATAACATGCTTTGAAATATCCTGGATTTTAGTCATGATTATTCAAGCAAGAACTTCGTGTCACTTGGTAACACATGGATGCTTGTCAATCTTGACAAGAATACAAAGGGAGGGACAAAAAAAGAAATCTCAAAGAGAGATTACAATGGGAAAATAGAGCAAAATATTTCTGCATGCTGTTTTGTTCACGAGTGCCAGGTGCTTCCTCGAAGTGCACATATGATTTGAAATGCGGGTAGCCAAAGTCGTTTTCTTTCCTTCACAGCCATGAAACAAGACATGAAAATAAGAGAAAGAACATGTTTCTTCCCACACATCCCAGAAAATGCATTTTACCAACACCCTGGTATCCTCTCCTTTTTGCATTCAGAGCTTGTTGTTTTGGACAAAAACAAAACAAAATTAAAAATAAAAAAACCAATTTGTGTAGCACAGAGTGTGGAAGCAGTAACTCCTCTGAAATTTGTGCTCTGCTTTACTAGATCTGGACACATTTTCTGCAGCAGACAGAACAGATGATCTGTGTCTTTTTTATATTTTTTCCTAAAGACAGTGTGCCAGCCAGAAAGCCGACTCCATTTATTTCTCCTGCAGGGAGCCAGCGTGTTCCTTCTCCTGGAAGATGCAGGTACTTAAAATAGTAATAGGCTTTGTGGTTTTTCGAGAGTATTTCATCCCAAGATCTTACAGGCATAAAGAATAAAACATAAACTAATGGCTCTTTCCAACAAGCTTGGGAAGAATTAACTGGAAAGGAGGATTGCCATCATTCTTCCCTGGAGAAACAGAAGAAAGCTACTTATCTCAGGTAGCCCAGGGAAAGGACGAGAGTCAAGCTGATCCAGGAGGAAAGAAGGGGAGTCAAGCTGATGCAGAATTTGGACAGAAGCTCCCAGTTTGTCACCCTTCATTCCTGAGAACTTAAGAGCTCCAGCTGCAAGAAAAACAAATGACGTGTTTATCCCTTCTTTAGGTAGTTTCGATTGCAGTGTAATTGGGAAAGGGGCACTAGGTAACTTCCCAAATTTTTCGTATATTTTGAGTTGATTTTTATCATAAGAGTGAACTTTTCAAATGTAACTTTCTTCTATAATTTCTCAAGTTGTTTCCCGTCTTCTATGTGTGTTCAATCTTACCTGTAAAAGTTAGGAAGAATTTAAAGGAATTCTTTGTACTGTCTCTTCTTTCATCAGTTTCCCCCTGCCCCACTTATACACACTCATACTCTTTTACATTTGCCCTAATTTTATTGTATTCACAGCACTTTTTTTCTTGGCATTGTCTGTGCTGAGCAGTATGGTATTTAAAAGGACACTGAGGGTCACTTTCGACACATTGAAACATCAGTCTGATGACATCTAAAGCCATAGGGCAAAAACGTAGTGATTAAAAGAAATCACGCTGGGATGGCCAGCCAGACACTGGTGTTCACGTATCTGACCACAGTGGAGGATTTCCCAGAGCCCCAGCCCTACATGGAAAACCCTCTGCTCTGACAGGGAGCCTCACTTGGCATTTTGGCTCCTTGGTGTCTTTACCTCAACTTAGCTGACTTCCTTACACTCTGAGTTCCCCAACATCCCAAGGACAGACAGAGCCATTGACTCTGCCAATGTAAGGGCCCCAAACTTTCTTGACCGGCCTAGCTGGCTAAGAATGAGAGTGTGCAGACTCTGAGAAACAGGACTAGGATGTGTACCTACAAAGGTGTGGCCAGTCTGGGCATAAAGATCCACAGAGATGACAAAAATTAATATTGGATTGGGACATCCTTAAATTCACTCTCTAGGTTTACCTTAGTCTGGACTGGATGCTGGCGTAAATTACAAACCCTCAATATACTCCTAGTTCAGGTTTTGAGGTTACCCGGAATTAGAGTGCCCTGCATTCTGTGTGGGTCTTGCCCTTCTTTGGTCCCTGTCAGTATTCAACAAAGCAAGTTAATCTCCCTGGTAAGTGACAGCTCTGCCCCTTGTACCTGGCATGGAATCAATTTCTTAACTTGATTTGAGAAGTGAGGAGAGTATCAAGGATTCAGTACCGGCTAGTGGACTCATTAGCAAGCTGAATCAGTCTTAGCTGGAATCTGTTTGGCTGTCCTCATTTCTTAGTTCTGTTTTTTTTTTTTTTTCTTCCTTTTATCATCGATCCTCCCCACAAGGCTTATTACGTACTCTGTTTACTGAGGACACCAGGCTCCTTCTCTAAATTGTTCACAGCAGACACACACACCATACTGCTCTGGTCCAAACTTTGACAGCTCCATACACAGGAGGGAGAAAAAGTGAGTTCCACAGATATTGACCAAAATGTTCCAGAATGCAATAATCATCGATCCTCCCCACAAGGCTTATTACGTACTCTGTTTACTGAGGACACCAGGCTCCTTTGCTAAATTGTTTACAGCAGACACACACACCATACTGCTCTGGTCCAAACTTTGACAGTTCCATACGCAGGAGGGAGAAAAAGTGAGTTCCACAGATATTGACCAAAATGTTCCAGAATGCAATAAGGAAGCAAAGAGAGAGCATGGAAGTGAGCAAAAGTAGCTGCCGTCAGGACATCTAGTTATTGTACACGGCAGGTACATACAAACTTCCAGAAGCAGCCCCCAAACACAAGAAAGTTTTCCTTTCAAGAAATATGGAAAGAACCTACCCCAAGGAATTAACATTTGGTTTTTGGTGAGAGATTTGCAGAAAGGAAGACAGATTTTTCAATCACTTCTGAATATTTCCTGTGCTTCTAAACCCATTGTCTGTCCTGATCAAGTTCATGGGTGGACAGGCAGGAACAACTGAAAATGATGACTGTGTAGTGGGAGACAGTCCAGGTAGGGACAGGCCTTTGTCCAGCACAAACATGTATTTGGTGCTGCATGTCGGCACTGCCCACTGTGGTCACAGAATCTTGGTGCAATTGTCATTTGGAGATGATTCCACTGGGAGATCTATGTGAAGGACTGAAGCATAGTCACACAGTGTGCCTGCAGTTCCTGCAGGGAGGAGGATGGGACAGGAGATGCTTACCTGTGCCTCCCACCCCCAACATCTGTGCTGTCTGTCCATGAGGAGCACACAGTTTAGAGCAAGAAGTTCTCATTCTGGGCCGGCCCGGTGGCGCACTGGAGAGGGCGCCGCTTGGGAGCGTGGTGGAGCTCCCGCCGAGGGTTCGGTTCCCGCTCACTGGCTGAGCGCGGTGCGGGCGCAACACCAAGGGCTGCGATCCTGTTGCCGGTCCCCAGTACGGGCGTGACACCGAGGGTTGCAATCCCGTTACCGGTCAGTAAAAAAAACAAAAAAAAAGAAGTTCTCATTCTGAGGGAGGGTCTCCAGCCTTCCCTCTAAAGAAATAGGCCCCGACCCTCTTTGAAACCAGAATACAAATTTACATTCTTCAAAATAGCTTATTCCTGTGGGAGCTAGTGGGGGTTTATTCTATAGTCTCCTATGGAGAGGGACTCCAGGGTATTAGAGAGAATGGCTGGAGTTACAGTAAGTTTCTCTTCTTAAAATAAGGTTTGGCCTTCATGTCATATCCTATTGACTTACTGACTCGTCCACAATGGCTTGATTCTTATAGATTCAGGAAAGAAAAAAAAAATCCTCTGGAAAGGGCAGGGGGAAAGTGAAATACACCATGTCTTGGAATCCAGAACCCTCTGTAATTTCCTGCTGTTGACAAGTATATGATATCAAACCGCATGCAGACTGCAAGTTACTTCACTTCATCCAACTAGCCCCAGGAAAGAAGAATATAAAGATTCACTTATTCAGTTAGCCAAAATTTATGGAGCACCTACTGTATGCCAGAACCTGTGCTAAGCATTACTGATATTTTTAACAGGAGACTGCTCCCCACTTCAGGTAAAGCTCCCAGTCTCTATGGGGCTTATACGTCAGTTATGGGGCTTATTATATCCACAGTCCCTTCCAAAGAAAGAAAGGAGGCAGTTGTCATGTAATATGCCAAGTCACAACATCCATGGTCATAGCTGATTGGACAGAAAGAGGGCACCAGACCCAGAGGCCACCAATCCACAGGCTGGTCCTGTATGCGTTCTGGCAAGAAGGGAAACATCTCTGCCCTTACTTGTTTTTAGTAATTACCCAGGACAATTAGTACGTCCCTCTTGAGAGCTAATAGCATAATTGCATAAATAGAATGAGTCAGAAGAGGGGGATAAACAAAAGAGGAGCAGATACACAGAATGTCCCCTCAGTCATATTTCTTCTGGCAATGCCTGGTCATTATTTGTCTTCTATTTTGAGGATTTCATGAGATTCTGACTCCATTATTAGCATAGGCATCCTTAAAATAAGCCCTCATTATTTGAGCTACCCCTAGCGAACTACACACAGTTCCTTGCAAGTACAATAGCCTATTAAACAAGTATGATAGGACAAGAGGGCAGCGAGGAAAGTGCGACGCGAGCACAGAGGGAGTAATTAATACTGCTAGACTTTAAGAACCTGATTTTGGATTTCAATATATTACGATACTAAAGAAATTTGCCATATTTCAAAGGTCACATCTAAATTGACACAACGAATTATATAAATTGACACACTTGCTTTTCTTGAAGATTCAGACTTTTTTTTGGATAAGGTTGAATATAAAATAAATAAAGAAAAGAGCCCCTTCTCCCTGCTGATACGCCATATCAGTTGGCACCAGGGGGAGTTACAACAGTGAGACTTTAACTACAGAATCTTTGAGATGGACCAGCAGACAATGAGACGGATGCCAAACGCTATCACAAATGAGCTCAGGGATCAACAGTGGGAAAGAAAGGAGCCACGCTGCTTCCCCAGGAGTGGACCAAGGGGAACTTTTCTTATTTGCTCCTCTGCTCCTGAACCTGGAGGGCTCCCCCAATAACACGTGACATGACCTAACAAAGTGATGTGCACGACCAGCCAGTCTCATGCTTGGATTGGTGGCAACTTGTTTCTATTTGGCATAAACCGTCGGGGAAAGCAGAGCTTGCTGAGCAGTCTTGACTGTTACTGATATTTCTCCGCGCCTGTTAGCCAGGATGCAGGGAAGGCAACTCCTGATCAAGCATAAGCGCTGTCAGTCATGGCAGGGAGGAATCCGAAACGAGTGCAGGCGAGGGGCGTCAGCTTCTATGGGTGGACATGTTTTCTTGTACAAGTTCATACTGTTTAGAAATCCCTTTTCAGTGGTGAGAATCCTTAAGCTGAAAGGCAGGAAAGGAACATTGCGAGGCAAGAATTTGTGGTACAAAACAGAAGATGCCCCCACCAGGTTAAGTCTGTGTGCCCTGCGTGGGAGCAGGTGGCAGTGGAGAAGCACGTTATTCCAATTCCGCTTGGTCGTGGCGGAAGTTTGCTGGGTTCTCTTTTGCTCCCGTGAAAAGCTCTCGGTGCTGGTGGGAGAGTGCACAGTTTAGATAAAGCGGATTAGAAGAGAGAGAGATGGATGTCGTTCTTTCCTAGACGCTAAGGTTGGATGGCTGCCTGCTATAATAAGTCCAAGAAAAGGGCCACGCTTATCTCAATGCCAACCTGATGTCACTAATTATATAGAACATAAGGAGGGAGGTCCCTGTTAACCAAAGCAGGGGTTTATCAGGACTTTGTAGGCTCCTGGAGAAGTGCATTAGCATTGCAGCCTCAGGATCCCCCTCTTGTAGGACAGTGTTCACCCTTATCTTTTGCTTTACACAAAAGCATCATTAAGACAAAGCCAAGGAATGTGTGGCTCTTCATTGCAAATGAACGCCCCCCTCCTTATCTCTTTTAATTATTATTTATATTCTGCATTTGTTTTCAGTTTTAAATAAAATAACGTAAAGTGGAAAAGCCACCCTGTATTTCCTGGGCTCTGGTCTCATTAGCCAGATTTCCTTAAAACTCTGGTACTTCAGAGAAGTTTTGCCAAGTGGCTAAGTGAAATGCACACAATTGCAAAGTGTTATGAATATTTATGATGGTTTAATGATGGGATTTTTTTTGCATCCATGAATAATAAAGATTTTAATAAGAACAGATAACGAGATGGGGACAAAACAGTGAAGTGGTTAATACAAGGGCTGCTCTTGGAGGGACCCCACTGAGAACAGCAGGAGCTGACCGCCTTCCCTCCCTCTTCACCACCTCCAAGTGCGAAAAGGGGCACAGGGTTTAGGCTATTTTCTACCCCTCCTTTAATAGATATTTCCAGCTAAAATGGGCATTTTATCCATACTTTGTGCCTAAGCGCATGGTCTCCCCTGGAGCTGAAGGAAGCTCAGAGTGAAAGACAGCGCTGTTGTGAAGTGACCTTCCTCTTCTAACAGCGGTATTTATTTCAGCCTTGGGTCTCCAGCAGAATTTGCTGCTTTGCCTTTTCTGAGCCAGCTACTAATTAAAAAGCACTTGGTTTTATCCATACTTTGTGCCTAAGCGCATGGTCTCCCCTGGAGCTGAAGGAAGCTCAGAGTGATAGACAGCGCTGTTGTGAAGTGACCTTCCTCTTCTAACAGCGGTATTTATTTCAGCCTTGGGTCTCCAGCAGAATTTGCTGTTTTGCCTTTTCTGAGCCAGCTACTAATTAAAAAGCACTTGGTGGAGGCTTAAGTTGCTGGGCCTTCTCTTTGGAAGCTGCTGACTATCTTCCAGGCCACCAACTTCAATTTGGGGAAGCCTTCCACACGTTTCTAAAAGGTAAACATTAAGGTTGCTATTCCCACTAATATTTCATGTATTGAAAGCAAGTAATTCCCAGTGTGACCCTGCCAGTCTCTGGCATTTAGCGATGCTCTATGTCCCAATTCCTGGTCTCCAGCAGCCTGTCCTGGGAGCATTCTGCCTTCTCACACACAAACCCTGCCAGTGACTCGAAGCAGAGCCACTGATGCAAAGGAGGTTGAATGGAGGGTTCTGGGCTAGATGCCACCTTTGACTTGGCTGATTTATTCATGTGAGGCAAACTTGCCCTGATCTCTTGAGATCATTCATTCATTTGATAAATATTCATTGAGCACCTACTATGTGCCACAAGTTTTCAAAGTATTTGCAGTAGATCTGTGAAGAAAGCAGACAATGGTCTGCTCTCAAGAATCTTACAAACTGGGTGGAGACAATATAAATAATAAACAAATGGTGGGTCATTGGCTAAGTGACCCAGGAATCAAGGAAATAGTATTCTTTTTATTTTTTTCCTTTTTGTCTTTTTTACTGACCGGCAACGGGATCGCAACCCTCAGTGTTGCACCCGCACCGCACTCAGCCAGTGAGTGGGAACAGTGGGAACCGGTCTCCACATGGGATCCGAACCCTCGGCGGGAGTGCCACCGCGCTCCCAAGTGGCGCACCCTCCAGTGCGCCACCGGGCCAGCCCGGAAATAGGATTCTACTTGCTTATGTGGTAGATATAAAAATTTCAGAAAAGTTCCATGAAATCGAATGATATTTTTACAGTCTTTGAAGAGTGTGTGTGTGTGTATGTGTGTGTGTGTGTGTTTAATAGAATCACATGGTGAGTCCCCTCATTATGTAGTAACTATGTCTTGCTTTATTTCCTTTGGGAATCTGGATTTCCATATACTGTTTGGTATACACAGATATAAATGTCCACTCTTTATAAACTATCCTTGGGATTGGAAATCTTTAAAACTAAACCATAATATTGCCTATTATTTGGTTAACCTCCTGTGCACAACTATTCTCTTAAATCTATTGTTGCAAATTCATAGGAAAACAATTCTCATCTGGAAACTCATTTAAAGAGTAAATTAGGTGCAGGGAAAGAATGTCCAATATAAGAAGGCCCTTATGATTCCTTTACTTGCTCCCCATCTCTATATTCCTCACCAGTATTCTCACATAGCCGATGTCCCTGCCTGCCTATTTTATTGAAACCTGCTGTGTGGGAATTTCCTTTCCCTGCTTTACTAGCTACCAAGACAACCCCATCAACGTGATTTTTCACACATTTTCTCTTCCTGTGTTCTGCATCTCAGTGAAATTTCATCTCCCTGACTCACTGTTAAGTGTTTCTCATCTAAAATCACACTCCCTCATAATCTCAAATAAAGTGCAAAAAGAGGAAGTCACAAAAGGAGAAAGAAAGACCAAAGTCCTTCTCCCTGCAATTACTCAGACATTACACAAAAGCTACATGGGAATTGCCATTCAACCGAGACTAGCTGAGCGCCAGCATCTACGGAGGAGATTAGTCTCGGCACACAACACACCGCATTCCACAGCACTTCTCCCTTAATGGAGCACATGCATCTGGCTAGGTACTAAAATCTGAGGAACTGATAATAGGTGCTTCGTAGAGCAAAAGGCATAATTGGAAACTGGGTTCCCACAGGTTACACTCTGGGCTGCCTCCCCTGGGAATTAGAAACAGAGCTAGAGGAGGGAGAGCTAGAAGGGAAGGATGCGGAAGAGAGGAATGAAGAAGGAAAGCCTAATAGAAAGGAGACCAAGAAGTGGCTTTGGAAGGAAAGTCCCTGCCCATGCCACTGTAGTAGCAGAAAAAGTCCAAATGTCTCTTAGAGGAAATAAGTAGTCTTCTATTGTTTACCATACAAAACAAAAAGCTCAAACACTCCCAAGAGCTGAGATTCATGTAGGTACATTCTAATTCCACTATTTCAGGAGCCCCAATAATATATCTGTGTGCCATACCCAGTAATAACTGACAGGATGAAAAAAAAGTTGTCACAATGTTAGGATGAAGAGCAGGAGCCTGGGTCTGACTTTTGTTTCTGACCAGCACATCACAGTTACACTTGGTCAGTTGGAAGTGCTTGCATGCACGGAGCTGTATGTAATGCTGAGCTGGACATGAGCTCTACTGTTGAGGACTTGGCATCTGCATCATGGATAAAACATCTATGACAGAGACTGGAGGAAACTAACTAATTAAAACAGGTTGTTCGTGTGCTTGTGTGTGGTCAGAAGTCAGGTGGAAGGAAGACTTCCTGCTTTCTTGTTCCTTTTATCTCAGTTCACAAAGGGAGAGTGGGAAATGATGTGTGGGATGAGAGGGAGGGAAAAAAAAGGAATCGACAACCTAGGCAATCATGACCTGTGGAGAAATATCAGTGCTAGTCTATGTCAACGATTTCCATTTGCCAGCTGTGCAATTAATTCCTAAAGGTGATCTGTATTCGTCCATTTCTGTTACTTATAACAAAATACCTGGAACTATGTGATTTATAAAGAAAATGGAATGTATTTCTTTCAATTACAGAGGCTTGGAATTCCAGAGTCCAAGGAACACATCTGGTGGTGGTGACAGTGGCCCAGGGGTCTCACATTGCAAGATGGGGGAGGCAGGGAGAGACTAACTTCATTCACTCTCCTTTTAACGCCCTCAGAACCACACCCCTGACCACTATTATTAATCCATTTGCTATGGCATGGTCCTACAATCTAATCACCTCCTCAAGACCCCACCTTTCAATTGCCATACTAGGATTTCCCATCCTCAACATTTACCGTGGGGATTAAGCCTCAGTGAGGTTGCGGGGGCATCCAGTCTACAGCATGAGCTGTCATGGCATAAGAAATATTATAGTCATGGAAAAAACAGTCGTGCACAAAAACCTATATAGAAAAAATTTACACTATTTTAAAAAGGAATGAAACAGCAGCAACTAGTACCATAATGGTTAATGGGTTTCAGCCTAATTGAGCTAGTGGTTCCCTCTATCCCAGGCATGTAATTTGAGATCTCAAGCGATGGGCCAAAACTAAAATAAAGGTACCTGACGGAATCAACAAAAGTCACACAGGCTCAGAGTAACAAACAAATTGTCCAGATCCCCTGAGAAAGTGTCTTTGCATCTGAACTTGCTGTCTTCCTAAAAATCACAAGTGAGGTGCTTGTTTCTATTAGCTTCTTGGTACAATCTGAGAGATCGCTGGTTCTGGAATCAGAGAAACATGAGTCTGAATCCTGTCTAGGCCATTTACTTTCATAAAGAAATTTCTCCACCTCTTCATCCATGAGGACTGGTAAGGACTCTTCCCTAAGATGCATTTATTAAAATAATTATATAAGATATTGTGTGTCAAGTAACAACCATGGTGATTGGGTCATGGTAAATGATCATTAATAATTGCCACCAACAAGAACACTTGAAACAATACCTATGAGATATGTGAATATAGTAACTATTTTTTTTTTTCTCCTTTTTGTCTTTCTTCGTGACCGGCAACGGATCGCAACCCTCAGTGTCGCGCCCGCACC
>NW_007731660.1:138827-153138 GCF_000696425.1 Galeopterus variegatus
GGGTACTATTGTTTTTAAGCAAAAATGAAATGTAATTTGTAAAACATTGATATAATTTTCTCACGTGAATTTTAAAGATTTCTGAGGGAAAGTCCAATGATATTTTCGATAAATTCAGTATTTCTAGAATCAATATGGGTGTCTGAAGCTGCTCTTTTGAAGGACAACTATTTTGGATGTTTCACTCCCTTTGTGTTTGGTTAAAACACATACACAAACACAGAGTCATCTGTCATCATTTTATGTCATTCTTACTAGACCCAGAGATGGTAACATTACTCACATCTGTAATACACCAAGCAATGAAAAATGTGTGAAAAATTTGGTATTTAGAAATATTGATTATGGAGTGGACTAGATGTCTTATTTTTATCAATCAAGATATACATTTTATATGTTGTATTAAAGTACTTATGGCCTAATGAAAACCTCCTGGTCTTAAAACTGGTTTATAATACTTTCAAGGCATGTGAAGGTAGATGACACTGAATATAGCAAACTGCTTTTCCTGGGCATCTTATTAACCAGAACACTCTGTTCACCAGTGCTTTTCAGCAGTATATCAAAATTTTCCAGTAATCAATGATGATCCCAAGGCTGATCAAGATAGTGAAGTACATTATGAATCACCAAAAAAAAAAAAAAAAGTTCATCATGGTTGTGGTGTTAAATATGTTTTATTATAATTTTATTCTTTTGGAACTAATGGTGCAAGTGGATGATTCGTGTCCCATATGTAGAGCAAATTGCTATCATTGCACATGTTTGATTGACCATATCGCTCCACAAGGCAACCAGAAAGGAACAAAAACATTGTCTAAAAGTCCCCAATTGGCGTCCACCTTTCTCCTTCTCTCCCTGGCACCTAACCAATTTTTGAGCCACTACTACATACCAGGTCTGTGCCTTATATTGTCTCTTGCATCTTTGTAATACTTTAGAGGTGAAGAAACTGAGCACCAGAAAGTTAGGGTCCTTTGCCCAAAGCCTCTCACCTCACCTCCTAAGCAGTAGGGCAAGGACTTGGAGCCAGCTGTGTGTGTGAATACAAGTCCTGACTCTACTGAGAGGCCCTGGTGACTCGTGCTGGGTTGAGCAAAAACCATGAATTGACCTCTGGAAAGATCTTAGTTGTACAAGGGGAAGAGACTGCATTATGCACCTAATCCACGAGTTTCATGACTGTTGGGCATGCACTTCATCGACTTGGTTATGTCCTCTCTTGCTCCTTTAGGTTGCATTATACATGTGTTTTCTGGCAGCCTTAACTCTGGCTTTATTCAGAATTTACCATTTGGCTCCCCATTAACCCCACTCTGTTAAGGTAAACAGGGAAAGGCAAAAGGGAGACACTGAAAAGATATTACCTCTGTTGTTTATCCCTCAATGTTATATATTTCTCACCAACACACTAAAATATTAAGACACTTTTCTTGACAACTTCCTTTAAACAACAAGAATTCCTTCTGTCTTTTTTTGCTTATACGAACTATAATTTTCTTCTGTGTGTGGGTTTGTCTACAAGTGCAGCATTTGAGATTATTTCGAAAAGTACTTGGTTTCTTCATTTACTTTCACATGTGTGAAATTCAACTGACATTTTAAATGGGGATTTTTTTTCTTTTACTTTGAAAATTGGTGTTTAATTTGAACATTTCACCAGCTTCCTGTTTGTTGCTATCATGATAATCTAGTGTTCCATTACTGTGAAAAATTAAGGGTTGCCTAATCATGAAAGACTAATGAGCAAGAATACATATGATTGATTGGCCATTCTCAATATAGGTGAGAATAAAGAGCAGATGACATTCTTGATTATGGAACCATGTGTTTTGTTCCCTATATTGTCTACAATTCAGGCCCTTGATATGACCATATATTTATCTTTTAAAAAAGTGATAGAATGGGCTGACAAAGGGGACTGAGCTTGGACATAATTGCATTTCAAAAGGTGCAGCAGAAACTTCTCGTCACCTATCCAATAATTTTTCTCTACTTTTTTCTTAATAACAAAAACTCTGAATTTATATAGGGCAGAGATATTCCCAAGCAGAAAGTTATGGTCAATAAGATGTAAGTAAATATTGTTTAGAAAACTTCCGAGGAAACACCATACAAGGGGACAGTCTGCTAGGACTCCTTCATAGCCCTCCTCCCCCATGTCCCTACCTGGATGTTGACATGATATCAGCACCCACCTTAGACCAGGAGGCAAACTTTAGGATGAAAGCTAAGCCTTAAGGATAAAGAGGCAGCTAAGTGAGAAGAACCTGTATCCCTGATGACCATGGAGCTCCCAGAACCCTGGACTGCCTATCACTAGACTTCCTTTCATGTGAGAGAAACCCACTTATTTAATCCATTCTTATGTCTAGTCTCTGTTGCTAGCAAACACGGTTCCTAATTGATACCTGGAGTGAAATACTCACTACTGTCTGAATTTAGAAAGCAATAGGTCTTGTTAGTCATAAGCTTTGATCTCTGTTGAAGTGCAAAATCCTCTGGGACAGGAATTGAGTTTAAGGTAATTTCTGTACAGCAGGTTTTGCAAAAGAGGGCAAAAGTAAAGATAGAGGCTACTGAGTGAAAGAAAGGTGCTCACAGGGGTCATGGAGGGCACACCCAATCAACAGCTAAAAAGACAATTAAAAACCAGCTCATTTTAACATAAATGGTGGAGTCATCAAGGGACTTTGCTTTAAGATTTTTGGAAGGTTCTAAAACAAAGAAAAAAACGAGGATCACATCAGCAGGGACACCCTGTGCTAAGCCTAGAGAAAAACAATGACGTCCTGTTCCCTGACATGTTTCTCCCTTGAATTTTATGGTCACATCCCCCCTCTCTCCCCAGGGACGGAGAATAACTAGGCAAGCAGGCTCCACCGAGGAGCACCTTCTTTTCACCAGATATTCCGCCCCTCCCTATCACATCCTGGCATTTTACTCTTTTATTCCCACATCGATCGGCCCCTGCTGATTTTAAGAGTCAGGGATTTCTACAAAAATATTTAATACCTTTCACCCTTCTTTCTCTTTGAAGTTCCAGCCATTATAATTCAGCTATTTCTTGGCTCATAAACTTGGCAAGGCTTTCTGGGAAAAAAAGTCATCTCATTGGCAGAGAGGTTTCTCATATGCTGACAGTTTAGCGTACATGAAATCGCTGAGTAATAGGAAGGATAAAATAAGGATTGTAAGGGGAGCAGGAAGCAGAATGCCCTCCATGAGTGAATCCCAGGCACTGAATTTGCTTATCTAAGTAGACGAAGGGCCTTTCTTTTGAAGCAGCATTCATTGACCTCTTGCTAAAAGTGTTTATTCAATGTGATATTTCTCCACTGGGTGGAGAGTGGTCTTGTCTTTTTCCCCAAACCTTTCCTTAAGTGCCATTTGGAATGTGATGCTGTGCTGTCACATTGTGAGCAGTCTTCTCTAAGCCCTCTGCTCAGAAACATAGCTGGAGGCTTAGGACCACGTACGGTGCCTCACGCTCAAGTAGCCCTTCGTCTCAAAACAAATCTCTTAAAAATATTCCTTGGAGCAAATCTTTGTAGACTGTTCTACCTGTGACATCTCACGAAGACCGCAGAGAGGAAGCTTTGTGCACCTGTGAAGAGAGAGCACATCTTCATCTCTGTGTCTGAAGCACGTGGAAAATATTAATTAACTAAGTCCTTGAGTACACAATGCAGGAGATATCTGCCCTCGTTTTCTCCATGCTAAATCCCTTTTCCATGCTTACTACACCTAAAAAAATCACAGGAAATAAAAATGGTTCAAATTAAAAACACTCTCCTTTGCACAATATCCTGTCCTGTTTAACAGTGCCATAATTCTACTGCACTGTAAACAATTAGATAGGGATATTGTAAAATTAGCTCCAATTTGCATAATAATGCTTTACTGTTATAATTTAGCGACTGCATTTGCACAAATTTAATAACAATTCAGCTTACATTTTTTGTTTTAATATATTTTATACAAATAATTTCAGATTTATAGATTACTAGGTTCTCCAAAGCAAACAACATGAGGACATTGCATTTTTGTAAATTTAATATAATACATTATATGATAATTCTAGCCTTCTTAAGTTAAAGGTCACCTCCTTTCCTGATTCTGTTTTTATTTTTTTCTACTGCTTAAGGAAAAATTGTTTTGAGATTCCTAATGATTTAGAACAAAGAAAAAGATACCCATTATACATACACCTTATGACATCTAAACCAGCTTGAAATATTTAAAATGTATTTCCCCACATTTTGTCTTCAGGAAATTATAGAATTAAATCCTAAAAACATCTTTAAAATCAGACCTTAAGTTTAAAATCAGTCATATTTGAATCCTGGTCTGGTGGAGCAAATTGCATTAAAAGCTGTTTTTATTGTATTTATTGTCACGGATGTTAATTCAACATATCCAACCATTATTGTCTTTTGGATTTATAGTATAATTCCACTGGATAGAAACTGAATTGCCACATAAGCCCTGCTCTTTTCTGAGGCTTTGTGCTCCCAGGGCCACTGGGTCAAAGATGAAATCATTGCAAGTCCTGAATCAATGCTTTCCTTGAGGAAAACTCCAATGATTATTGTTATAATAGAGCATCTCTTTTTCACAAATGAGATCAGCAGTAGTTTTCTTATAAAAAGTTAGAAGGATTATTAGTACATAGAGGTAAGTGACATAGTTTGTCAAGGTATGTAGTGGGTTATCTATTAAATAGACTTTCCTGACATTATTGGTTGTAAAACACTCGAGTTGTCAAGAAGTGCTGCAAAAGATATATTCTTGGTGGTACTTCAGAAATCCTTGATCCTGTTCAGGGCTGCTCCATAAAGTCATGCAGGTTACTGGCTAAGGGAAGGACTAAGTGGGGACTGAAGTCCAGCCCGTACCCCAAGCTGGAACTGCTAAGCCCAAAGAAAGAAGCACCTTTTCCAGTTTGCACAAGGCTCCTCTATGAGTTCTGGTGGTCCTTATTCTGATGCTCCAGGTTGGTGTACATGCGGCTTGACCTAGTGAAAGAGTTTGCTATGGTCTCCCCTTAGCACAATTCCATAATTTCAAATAAAGGCTCCATGGGATCTAAACCAGAATCATTTAACTCAAAATGCTAATTCCACAATCACCATCATAAAGAGGATTGTGGAAACCATTAGTAGTAGCACCCGAGTCAATCTTGGTTCAATATACATTTATATCTTTTTACTCACAGTTTTGAGATAGGAGGTGCACAGTTTCCCTGGGCTCGGGCTACAGGACATGCCTCTGGGTTACAAGCCATTCCCCAATGTTTCTGGCCCCTCTGCTAGGGGAGAGTTGCTGTTGTTAGTTAGACCTATTTTCAGCACCAACCCAAGGAAATTGGGAAGTAAGGGGGCTGGCTTATGTCGAGATAGGAGGTGCACAGTTTCCCTGGGCTCGGGCTACAGGACATGCCTCTGGGTTACAAGCCATTCCCCAATGTTTCCGGCCCCTCTGCTAGGGGAGAGTTGCTGTTGCTAGTTAGACCTATTTTCAGCACCAACCCAAGGAAATTGGGAAGTAAGGGGGCTGGCTTATGTAAATCCAGTGGCTGGGCATGCTTGGGTTGTTTAACGTTGGTGGCTAAATGACCCTCCACTGGGAATGCTAAGGAGCACAAAATGTTCTTGAATATGTCTGGTGCATGTTATAGGATTTGACCAATGAACTTGCTCCAAAAAGGAGACCAACTGAGCACATGCAAGACTATGTTACATAACCGGGGGAACCACCCCCTTAATTGAACATTCATTAGATAGCAAAACTATAAAAGCTGAATCCCAGCAGAAGGCGGGGTTGTTACTCACTCTCCTAGAGCCAGCCTGCACTTTGCCTGTGAGGTGTGTATTTCTTTTTTTTTTTTTTCTTTAATCAAACTTATTTTTGGCAAGTTGTTGTTCACTTTCCTGAGGCCAACCTGCCCTTCACTGGCTGAGGTGTGTGTGCTTTCTATTGTATCAGACTTACTTTCAGCAAGCGGCTGCTCACTCTCTTGAGCCAGCCTGCACTCTGTACTAAACTTATTGTGTACTTACCTTTATATTAAACTTGGTGTGGACCCTGCTCAGTCTCTGAAGCTAGGCCACACTCTCTCTGTAAAATCTGTATCCCCTTTTCATTACATTAAACCTATTCTCACTTTCTACTGTGACTCTGCTCTTGAATTGTTTCCTGTGGCGGAGTCAAGAACCTCATAAGAGGACAGTGTGTATCAAGGCTATTGGGCCCCAGGATCCTTCCTCTGGCATCAGTTTCCTTGGAAACTTGTGATTACATCTGTACCTGACAAGTGATTTCAACACTTCTCTGATAAATTTGATCGACATGAACAATTGATCACAATAATAAGGCCCGGGTCCCATTCCCAACCCCCACCTACATCTTCTCCTGAATGACAGCATTTTTCTGTTATTTTGTCTAAACTCTTAGATAAGTACTTCAACTGTACACTTTGGTTTTCCAGATAATCAGCCTATCCTTCATATTTGCCATCTCTGAGGCGATGTTAGTAACATTGACCAAACTGCTTTATTCACAGAATTATCTAGAAAATTGATCAATAAGAAGTTGTTTGGTTAGGAGAGATTTTGCACTTTATAAGAATCTGTGCAATGATTTGCACAATGTATAGCTTTATTTCCCATGTATTCTTGTTTATTTAAAGGCATCTGGCACATTTTAATAAGCAGATAAAAAACATATGACAAACAAGAAATAATATAAATTTTGAACCAGAAAGGGGGGGAAGTAGATAGGGTAATAAAAAAAATGCATGTATGATCCAGAACATAAATTTTTATTTTATGTATGTGTTCTTGCACATAACTCTTTCATTAGTGGTCTGAAAAAATAAATATTCAAATTAATCTCTTAACCCTTAACACATTTTTCTGTCATTATCTTTGCAGCTTGCAAAACTTTCTCTTGAAGATTATTTCGTGTCCTCTCTAGGTCCACGTACATAAACTATCAGAGTACAACTAAGACATACTGTGCAGAAAGAACAAAAATAATGTGAATTTAGATGCATGTATTATATGTAAATCACCTCTAATGGTAGCAGGGATATGGGTCCCAAACTTTTGGAAGCAATGAGCGGAGGTTTCTGCCATCACGGAGCTACCCCTCTGCACACTGACTGAACAGTTTCCATCCCTTTGTCATGGGTACTTAATGGAATGGCCTCAATTGCAAAAGATGTTTGGTAAGAACCAACAAATACTGAATGGCTCAGCCTACTCAGTAAGTACAAACTAAAGAAAGCACTGTGCTAGCTGGTGTGATTGCAGAGATTCATTCAGCCCTAGTCATTTAAGTTCTTAATCCAGTGGAGGACTATTTATTACCTAACATTTTAGGATTAAAACTCTTAAAAAAAGAGAGAAAAGAAAGAAAAATAGTCTTGTATGTCCTGATATTTTTGTTAAGTATTTCTTCTATCTTCCTGTTTATACACATACATGTATTTGAAACAAAAATGAAAATGTTCATCTCAAGTAATCACTCACAATTCTTGATTATGGCTATGCTATTCTCACACAGTTTTCCAAATTCTTTCTAAAATGTGTTAATTGCTAATATATAGAATTACCCTCAAAATTTAAATCAACCCCCCCCAAAACAAATAACAACAAAAAACTACCATATAAGCTTATGATACCAAAGCAATAACTTAACACTTTGGTTTTATAGTGTTCAGGACTCTGCCTTGTGTGTTTTCTCATTTGAGCCTCCTGTAGGTCAGATACAACTCAGAATCCCATTTTATAAGGTAAAGAAATTGAGTATCCAAGAGGCACCTGGTTTGCCCGTGGTCTCATGGTTAATAAATGGCAATGTTTTCACAATTATTTGGCTGTTTTTCACCAGAACATTCTCTCATCATGGATAGTTTTGGTGCAATCTGTTCTCTATCCAGTTTCTCCTCCATATTTAGGTCAGTTTATATATATTGGGTGTCTCATTTGTGCCAGGCACAGTGACAAGTAAAGATATGAAGATGAGTGACATGCCCAAATACTGTCTGCTTAACTTGGATTCCCCCAAAATCAGAGCCTGAGGCAAAGGGCTCATGGGCTTTTTATGCCACTCTGATGTGAGATCCCTGGGATTAGGAATGAGGGCCAGGGGCAGTAAAGTGGGGAAGAAGGGAATGCAAAACAAGGAAGCCTTACTTGTTGAGTTGCCAACACTGAGTGCCACTGACTGCTGGATCCCTCCAAACTGTCCTGCAGGGGCTTTATAACTTGTAGCATGTGGGCTTTAGGTTATGTGCAAAGAAGGAATTTCTGGCAGCGAGAGTTAAGCATTGATTTACATTATTAAGGAAGGCTGTGAACTTTTTTTCTCTGGAGGTTTTCAAAGCCAGTATAGATTTTCATCTATCCGGGTTGACTAAGGTATTATCCTGCCCAAAGGCAGAGGAAATGGACTAGATAACTCTTTGAGCTCTTGAATGGCTTATGATGCATGGATCTGTAACTAACAGCAATGGAAGTTACATGTAAGTGTGGAAGGACTCCAGAATAATGACTGAGGAGCCAGCAGAACCTTTTCCCAGTAAAACAACCATTTAAATGATAGAAATTATAAAACCCCTTTAAACTCTCTGGAAATTATCATAAGGTCATAAAGAAAATGGAGAAATATTCATTTAAGAAATCTGTTGACCAGTAAGAACAGCAAGAACCTGTGGCATTTGAGTCATGACCCTCACCTTTTCCCCAGCTCTGTGTCTGGGAAACTCTTCTGAGTGTTCTATTCTGGGCATGTATAGCCAAGAAGTTGAGGGAGAAATGGAGCTAGAGAACAGATGAGCTCCCTGTTTCCCAAGCTCCCAGTCCAGGGCTACATGCCTTTGCCCCATGCCCCACGTTGCAAAAGCTGTATTCATGGCAGCTGTAAAACTGAAAGGACTGGCTCCTATCCACCATCAGCCCCTACTGCTAGGGCAGAAGCTCTACCCTAGATATGGCAGGTCAAGAATATTGAGGCCACAATTGCCCATGCCCCAGCAGTGTAGAGGTTCCTTGCTTGGAAGTGCAAGCTGAGAAGGCCAAAGGCTACCACCCCCTACTCTAGTGCCCACTTGCAGAGCAGAGGAGATGGCCCACTGTCCTTGCTTTCAGCTCCTGTGCAGTGAAATAGAGGTTGTACTCAGGGGGAGAAGCAGGCTATAAACAGATCAGTTGGAGGGGACTGATTTTATTTGGAACAAAGGGTGGGGAATTCCAGGTCTAAGGGTGTTGAAAACAATGAAGATCTTGGTGGAGTAATTAAGAGGGAGTTAGTAGCTCCATGGTACTGGTATCGACAAGTAAAACAGCAGAACAGCCAGAATTTTAATAGAGGGAACCACAGAAAAAAAAAGCAAAGAATAACTTTCCTGGGATCACAGTCAACTCTGTGGGTCAGAAGTCTTTGCCCATGTGCTAGGCTCTTACTCAGGAATAATCAGAATAGGACTTGGGGCAGACTTGAAATCATCCCCCAAGCAGCACACAGCTCTATCAACACAGGGTGGAAGCTTCACTGGCACAAGGAGTTTAAGCACAACCTCTGCCTGAACACTGGCTGAAGAAAAAGCTACTCTAGCCCAGAGGCAACTCCTTGGAAACCAGGCTTAGAAATAAAATCACATGCATTCCTGGCAGTTTGGAGAACTGTATGCATGCCCAAAGTGGTGCCCTCTCACAGAGGGAGCTTCAGAGCTACTAGTCCCTGGCTGATTGTGGGGCAAAAATATCAGCTTCCCCCTAAATTTTGATACCACACACACAGACACACCCACTCACCCCCAACACCCAATAGTAAAGAGTAAAAATCTAGCAGACCACAGGGACTTAACACAAATTTTGACCAATGAGCAGCTTGTGGTGACTTGCAGTAGCCACTATGAAGCCAGGCTAAAAGATGAAAACAAGGGGAAAATAATCTGAGCAGAAACATCAGAGGTTGCACACTACAGGGGAAACAGTCCTCACAGAGTTAATTCAACCAAGTCACTAAACAAATAAACAAATGATCAAACAAACAAGATTAAACCCCTGGGGGATATCAGCATCCCGAGTCACTTCAATATATTATCTAAAATGTCATTTTCAACAAAAAATTATGAAACATGCACAGAAACAGAAAAGTGACACATACACAGGAAAAATATCTGGGAATAGAAACTGCCTTTGAGGGACCAAGGTATTGAACTTAGCAGGGAAAGACTTCAAAGCATGTATTAAAAATGTGTTCAAAGAACTGAAAGAACCTGTCTCTAAAGAATTAAAGAAAAACATGATGCCAGTGTTTTATCAAACAAAGAATATCAATGAAGAGACAGACATTCTAAAATAATAATCAAATGGAAATTCTGAAATTGAAAAGTATAAAATGAAAAATATACTAGAGAGCCTCAAAATGAGCTGGGAGAAGAAAGAATCAGCAAACAAAGTTATATCAATAGAGAGTATGTCATTTGAAGAACAGAGAGAAAAAATAAAGAAAAAGTAAGTAGTGTTTCAGAGAGATGTGGGACATTAACACAGCAACATATGTATAATGGAGTACCCAAAGAATAGGAGAAAGAGAAAGAGGCAGAAAAAGTATTTGAAAAAATAATGGCCGAAAACTTCCAAATCTGATGATAGGCATTAACTTCCACATCCAAGAAGCTTGACCAACTCCAAGTAGGATAAACACAAAGAAATCCACCTCCAGACACATTATAATCAAAATGTTGAAAGCCCCCCCCAAAAAAAACAAAAAACAACCCAGAAAATCTTGAAAGAGGTAACAGAAAAATAACTCATCTTGTTATCATGTTCAAGGGAATTCCAGTAAGATAAACAACTAACTTATCAGAAACAACAGAGGTGGGAGAGCAGGAAGACAACATATTCAAAATATTGAGCACGTGATAGGGAAATGGAATTTATGGACATTATTCACCAATGACTTCATGCCTTGTATTTGTTTTCTCTCTCTATCTTTTATGATTTCTTCATTATTCCCCATATTGGTATCTCCTAACAGTTTCTGAATCTTGGAGGGGGAAATATTTTTACTGTTTCAATTAGTACGAATTCATCAAAGTTTTAAAAAATAGTTTTGGGCCTTCCATTTCCTCTAAGATTAAGTTATCTTTGATTTTTATCTAAATAAATAACAGTTTAAAAGAACATTATCTTGTTTTTAGTTTATGAGGTCATATGTCTCTGTTGGACATCTGCTGTTTTTGCTTGCTCTGCATCTATTCCTTCTTCTTATGACAGTACACCCTGGGCATCTTTGGCGGAACCATGCTTCCCTTGTTCTCAGTCCATGTGGTTTATCTGGGGTGGATGTAAATTTATGGCTCCATGGGTGAGCATATGACAGAAATAATCTCACCAGAGATTTGCATTATTGTGGCTATCTGATAGGTAAGCCAAACTTCTATTGTTTATTAATTACCTAGTCTGCAGTATTTTGTTACAGTAACACAAAACAGATTAAGACAAAAGTGATGTTATGATTTATGGATACAATGTGGAGTAATTAAATCAAGCTAATTAACATATCCATCACCTCAAATACTTATTTTTGTGGTGAGAACATTTGAAATTTATTCTCTTAGCAATCTTGAAATGTACAATACGCTATTATTAATTATATGCACCACAGTGTGCAGTAGAGCTCAAACAAAACAAAACTTATTCCTCTTAACTGAGATTTTGTATCCTTTGACCATCACCTCCTTCCCCCCACTCCCAGGAGATGACATTTCATCAGGGTTACTCAGCTGGTAATATGTAATCCTGAGGCTGTCATGGGCCACCAGGAGGAGGGAGCCTCCCTGAGATGTAGGCTGACACAGGGGAAAATAGAACCGAGAGGGTGGGAGAGAGAAACCTTATTCTCACAGCATTATTTCAACCCACGAATCTCGCTGTGCCTGAAGCCACTTCCACCTCTGATTACATAAACAATATACCCATTTTTGCATGTCAAGTTTGAGCTGAGTTTCTGTTAGTCACAACTGGAAGAGTCATGAATAGTGATATGCTCTTTTTCTACCCTTTCATATACCTATGAGTCTGTGTTTATTTCACAACTGAAAAAAATAAACTTTATACAAGAGACAAAACAGAAGTAGGTACTCAGCGTTTCAAAAATCGCTTAAGATGATATCTTAGAAAGCCATGCTTTCTGTGGATTTTTTTTTTTTTAAAGCTGGAGTAACTCTGATAATGAATTCAAGAAACTGATGCCAATTTGATCTTCTAATAGCTCATGTGTTGGACAATGCCCAGTAGGTGATGTTCATCTAAGTGTGAACACATCCATCATTAGTGTGTCTAGCTCCTGTTAACCATCCAGGCCTGAAAAGGTTGTGGAGGTTAGGTTTGAGGGCAGGGTGGGCAGAGGTGATCAGCAAGAAAGCCCTGAACGTTAACTCGGGGCCTTGCTGAGCTATGTAGGACAGACTAAAAGATTCAAGGAGGCCACATTTAAAAATAGCAAAATGAAATTAGTACACTTGCAGTCTGCCCTGAGGAGCAGGCATGACCTGACTTGATGAAGCTTCACATACAAAATGGATTTTATTTTTAGGGCATTCTATCTGGGATAACAATGGCTCTGCTGATAGGAAGGTGGTGGGTATAGTTTGTCTTAGTGGCTGGCACTTACGCTTGAAAAGAACAAAATAGCATATTTAAACTGTCAAGCCCTAATTGTTTCATTAGATGGTGGTAGTCTTTGACAAAAGGAGCCGGCTAACTGCTGAAAGCAAGAATGATGAGCAGTAATTCTGGCAGGGCACTGGGGCGCTGCACGAGTTACCTCTCCTCCTTTGTTTCTTCCCAGTTCGTCTCTGTTACAAGGGGAAGTCTCATTTTCTAATGTAATGACTGCTATTAAAATCAGTTCAAAGTCTTTCATGAGCTCTGTGGTATATCTTCTACATATTTTCAGAGATATGAATGAGGCAAGTTCTAGCATTTATATCCGTCTATTGCGTCTCCAGCATCCAGTTTAATATCAATTACACTAATGACGGATATTTATTTAGGACTTTGAACCCAGCAAGATCCTAAAGTGATTTACATATTTTATACATTATGAATGAAATGCTTTGTTTACCCCCACCTTGCAGCTACCTCACTTTTGACAATGAATACCACGTCACCACCAACTGCCTCTCCTATATGGGAAATGGGGACTGTCCTGTCCGACAGAAACGAAAGAGGACTTTTTGAAAGGCAGAAGGCGAGAACTCAGCTTCGTGGCTTGACGAAGCACTGAAGAGAAAGCCCCAGGCTAGGCATTTATGGTAAATAAAGCAATTTCCACATATTAATTTTAGAAAGCATTTCTGCTCTTCCCTCTAACGCTGCACATCTGTGAGGTATCAGGGGAGAGAATGAGTTGGGGGAGTTCTGATTTATTTCTTGCTGCTCAGTGGAATAAAGACCCACAGCATGTTTTCCATTTACACACATTTTAGAATTTAGAGGCTGCTTAGAATGAGAGGGTGGTTATATTTCATCAAGAGACATCATAAAAGCTTTCTCCAGTTTGAAACACAAAAAATCAGATCCCATAGACAGCTATTTTTTCTCAGGTACAAGGAACCAAATATGATTAATGCCTTTTTCAAGGGCCTGAGCCTGCCTTTCCCCCTGCAGAGAGGGCTCATGGAGGAATCCTCCCAGCCGCCCCAGGCCTCTGTTCTTGGCAGGGAGGGAGGGAGACTCCTCCGCTGGGTGGGCTGTGTGGACCTCTGCTCTGGAGGCTGCCCCTCTAAGTTCAGAGAGCTGATTTATCTTTGATTCAGGTTTTTAAATTAGCCTTGTTTAAAATCATCTATCTCTTTCCAAGGGCAGCTTTGCTTTTAGCCAAGCCTCACATTACGCACTGTATATAAATTTTAGCTGAGTTGTTTTCCAGATTCAAGAGGCTGAAATGTTGAAGCCCAAGTTTATCATTATCCAGGCTGAGCTGGAGCAGGCGTGTCCTTGTTAGACACTAGTTCTGAGCCTGCACGTGCTGTTTATTTTACTGGTTCTTTTTCAATATTAAATGATGATATTGTTGGAGAGATACTCGTCATTTAAACCCACCTAGACACTAGTTCTGAGCCTGCACGTGCTGTTTATTTTATTGGTTCTTTTTCAATATTAAATGATGATATTGTTGGAGAGATACTCGTCATTTAAACCCACCCACCCTAACTTAGATGTGGGTAGATGAAAGGTCTTAGTAATTGAAAAGTTCCATTAAGCGAGAAGAAACCAGTTGTAAAAAAAGT
>NW_007731661.1:0-44188 GCF_000696425.1 Galeopterus variegatus
AAAAAGGTGTGTGTAGTGTGCTATTATTTGCATACAAAAGGGTAGGAGAAGAGTGTCCATAGGGCAGCTGTGAAGAGCTATATAGGGCACTGTGGTTGTCTCCAAGGAAGGGAATGGAGTGACTAGGAGGGGCAAGAGAGAGAGCTATTTATTCCCATTCGAACCTTTTGAAATCTCTTACATAGACATGAATTACCTATTGGGGGTAAGGAAACTGGATAAATAACAAACAGTGCTCTGATACCAAAGGACAGGAGTGGGGCTTGATTTTCACGTTGACTCTGATGATTGAGAGATCTAGAAAATATACTTTAAAAAGCAAAACTTGTAGCTGCTGCATCATCTCCTCAGCCTGCTATGGGACTGCCAGCTCGCTTTCAGCCAGCCCCTCTCTCCTGCTCTGGTCTCTACAGAGCTTTGGCTGCTCAGTTGCCAGTATTACCACGGTCAGACGTGACCTTCTTGGCCCCAGTCACGCGACCAGACAAGGTGGTGTGTGTGGGCATGAATTATGTGGACCACTGCAAAGAACAGAACGTGCCCGTGCCCAAGGAGCCCATCATCTTCAGCAAGTTTCCCAGCGCCATCGTGGGGCCCTACGATGAGGTCGTCCTCCCACCTGAGAGCCAGGTCGGTGCCTCCCTGCTGCCCCCCAACCAAGTTACTGGGTCCCATCACAAGGGTGTTCAGAGCTCAACGTATAGCCCACAGGAGCCACCTGTCACTCAGTAGTGCGTTAAACAGAAACTGCAGGTGATCGTACAGAAATAACAATGGCCTGGAAAAATATGAACTTACATTTTTTCCTGATTACAAAAGTAACATACCTTCATTGTAGAAAATTAATAAATTACAAATAAATGTAAAAAAAAAATTAAAAATCATTCATATTCTCACTGCCCAGTGCTTGCAATATTGTTTTGCTGTTTATCTTTCCAGTGTTTTTCTATTCCTGTATATATTTATACTGTGTATATACCTACCTTTTCCTCAAGACTCCATCAAGAATATTTTTTCATGCCATTAAATATTCTCCCTGAAATATTTTAAGTTACTACATAGTTTTATGTTGTACCAGTATCCATAATTTATTCACTAGTCCCCTATTGCTAGACTTTATTACTTAAATTGTTTCCAGTTTTTGGCTTCTAGAAATCATTTTGCAATGAACATACCTTTATAGAAAAGACTTTGCACATCCATTAATACATGATTATTTCCTTGGAATAAACTCTTAGAATTTGAATGTCTGTGTCAAACTATAGACAGCATTTCAAAACTTATGAGAAATTCTGCCAAATTGACCTTCAAAAAAGTTGTAAAAGCAATTTACACACCCACCAGCAGTGTATGTACCCTTACTAACACTGGTTAACATTTCTCTCAAATTTTTATTTTAGAAATGTTTTGGAAATTATAGAAAAGTTTAAAAAATAATACAATGAACACTCATATACTCTTCACTTGGTTTCAGTGTTAACGTTTTGTCATATTTGCTCCCCACCCCCACATACACGTACACTTTTGGGGGATGGGGTGGGAGAGGACCTTTCTAAGTAAATTGCAGGCATTAAGACTGTTCACTCATAAAAACTTAATCATGCATCTCCTAAAAATAAGGACAATGGCCTGCATGACCACAATGCCACTATGACAACTAAGAAAATTAACATGAATAATATCTAATATATACTCCAATTATCCCCATTCTTGATCGAGAATACTCTCAGTTGCCCCAAATATGATTTTTAATTTGGTTACTTTTTTGTTTGTTGATCCAGGATCAGTCAGGGCCACACACTGTATTTGGTTATGTTTCTTTAACGGTTTTAATCTAGAACAGAGTCTTAAAGACTTTTTCTTAAAGGGCCAGTTAACAGATATTAGGCTTTGAGTGCCATATGGTCTCTGTTGCAACAATTCAACTCTGCTGTTGTGTAAAAGTCACCAAGGACACATAAATGAACGAACATGGTGGAGTTCCAGTAGAACTTTTATTTATAAAATCAGGCAGTGAGCTGGCCATAGCTTGTCAACACCTGATCTCAAATAATTCCTCTGCCCTTTTCTTTCATGACACTGACTTTCCAAAGAATCCAGTCAAGTTGTCTCACAGCATGTCCCACACTGTCAAGAATTCTACACAGGAGCTGTGGACTTCCCTCTGCATTTCATAAAGTTTGACCACTTGGTTTACTTGATATCCATTAGATCTCTCCATTGTCAAGCTATATTTTCATTGTTGTAATTAATAACCTAGGTAGGGTGGTAGTGTGAGATCATGTGCTTGTCTTGTTGATCCCCAGCTTTTCATCAGGGACCCTGTAGCCATCCATACCTGAATCCATTTACTGCATTGCAGGTTGAAGAAAGATGACTTATTATGCCTTCTATTTTTATTATCTGGCATTCTGTGAAGAAAATCTGCCTCCTTTTCTTACTTTCACACCTTTGGTATCACTGAAATCCTGATTTTCATTCACTTATAGTCCATCACTTATATTCTTTTTGATATTCAGATGACGTCCTTTGGCCAGTAGAGGCCTTCAAATTGGTTCCCATCCTTGTCACTTTGAGCACTTTCTTTCTGGCCAGGATATTCCAGGCTCATCTTGTAACCTCTGTCTTGGGCATGAAATTAGTCATTTCCCCAAGGAACCTAGTTCCCTTTAGTGGGGAGTGGTATTAGAGACCAATATCTGGGTGTCAGATGTACTGATACCAACTCTGGTTATTACCATTAGAAATAGCAGCCAATTTGAAAGACTAAATTGTATCTATTTTGCAATTGCATTTTGCTGATTATGGGAGAGGCTGAGCATATTTTCATGTTTTGTGGCCATGTGGATTTAATTTTTTTGAACTGCTTATTCAAGCCCTTTGCACAGATTTATTTGGGGATATTGGTCTTTTTCTTGTTATCATTAAAGTGAGTTAATAATTAAAGCACTTAGAATAGTGCCTGGCACACAGTAGGATTACATATTGCTAAGTACTACTTGGTATTTATACTTTGATGAAGGTATCAGGAGTGACTTTAAACTCAATCCCCTAGCTATGTGTTGCTCTTCTACAGTCACAGTGGGGAGCTGTGCCTGCATCCAGTGCACTGCCCAAAGTACGCCTACCCTGTCATTCACTCAGCTCTGGTTCCTGGAGATTGCAAATGTGAGCCACCAGCCAAGCCACACTGTCAGAGACCCAGGCCATGAGGCACAGTGAGCAGCCTCTCAGCTTGGAAACAGGCCCCAGAACCACGGCAGCTCACTGCTCCTCTCCTACTCTACAGGAGGTGGACTGGGAGGTGGAGCTGGCCGTGGTCATTGGAAAGAAAGGCAAGCACATCAAGGTGAGGTGGAAGGTGTGGGCTCCCAGGCCAGAGTGGAACAGAGGTCCCAGCTTCTACCTCTGCTAGTGCTGACCTTGCTCACCAACACAGTGGTCAGCTGTCCCTGACACTGGAAGTGGTTGGCACCCACCTGCTCCCTGACATTGCCTTGTCCCCTGCCTACCACCTTTGGCTAGCTCTACCTATTAACGTGGGATAAAGGCTTTGAGATCCTTTGGTGTAGGAACTAGTGTCATCTGTGATCTAACCTATCAGGCCAAACCCCTCCCCCCATAGGCCACAGATGCCATGGCTCACGTGGCTGGTTTCACTGTGGCTGATGATGTGAGTGCTCGTGACTGGCAAATAGGACGCAACGGGAAGCAGTGGCTGCTGGGAAAAACTTTCGACACCTTTTGCCCCCTGGGCCCTGCTTTGGTGACCAAGGACAGTATAGCAGGTAGGTCCCTGGTCTTTGCCCACTGTACCTGCCTTTACACAGATACCTCAGCATCAGGAGAAAGCAGCACTCCAGGGGGCAGGAGTGCGGGCACTGCTACGTACAGAGCCCACCCTCCCCAACTGCCTATTGGCTGCTGATTCCATAGAGGGCAAGTCTCGGCCTCAGCTGTGGGCTCTCCCATGGGCTTCCTTCCCAAGCCCCAGGTCCCAAGAGGGGGAACAGAACTGCAGAGGTCTTGGAACTGCATTCAGGAAGTGAATACAAAAAACAACTCTACACTGATGGTTGGGTCAGGCTTCCCCTAGCTGCCACCATCTGGAATAGTCTTTAAGTTGAAATAAAGCAAAGCTGGCCTTTGAGTGCTGGGGAGAATGGCTGTCACAAAGCCTGTGCATTTTCCAAGATAAGGGAGGTGTAAGAGCACCAACTGACTGTGCCCAGCCACTGTGTAAACACCAACTGCACGCAGCAAGAACAGTGAGCCTGGAGGGAGGCGGTGGCTAAGAGAGCAGAGCGCAGCCACCCAAAGCCATTGGGGGTGACACCAAGGGCACGCACTGATGGTTGGGTCAGGCTTCTCCTAGCTGCCATCATCTGGAATAGTCTTTAAGTTGAAAGAAAGCAAAGCTGGCCTTTGAGTGCTGGGGAGAATGGCTGTCACAAAGCCTGTGCATTTTCCAACACTGATGGTTGGGTCAGGCTTCCCCTAGCTGCCACCATCTGGAATAGTCTTTAAGTTGAAATAAAGCAAAGCTGGCCTTTGAGTGCTGGGGAGAATGGCTGTCACAAAGCCTGTGCATTTTCCAAGATAAGGGAGGTGTAAGAGCACCAACTGACTGTGCCCAGCCACTGTGTAAACACCAACTGCACGCAGCAAGAACAGTGAGCCTGGAGGGAGGCGGTGGCTAAGAGAGCAGAGCGCAGCCACCCAAAGCCATTGGGGGTGACACCAAGGGCACCAGTGCCTTGCAGCACCCATACAGTCAGAGTCCTCAGGAAAGTTAAGTGGTGTTCCAGCTGCTCTACCTAAGGAGGGTGGGGAAGACACCAAGGGCACCAGTGCCTTGCAGCACTCATACAGTCAGAGTCCTCAGGAAAGTTAAGTGGTGTTCCAGCTGCTCTACCTAAGGAGGGTGTAGAACACAAAGGCCACCATCAAAAAAGCTAGAAGTGGGCCGGCCCCGTGGCTCACTCAGGAGAGTGTGGTGCTGGTAGCGCCAAGGCCGCGGGTTTGGATCCTATATGGGGATGGCCGGTGCACTCACTGGTTGAGCGTGGTGCTGACAACACCATGCCGAGGGTCGCGATCCCCTAACGGGTCAAAAAAAAGAACTAAAAGTGCCAGTTGGCCAGGAGACTAGTTTGAGTAAGCCATCCCCTGCCAGCTTCAGGGCTCACTGGTTGAGCGTGGTGCAGACAACACCATGCCGAGGGTTGCGATCCCCTAACGGGTCAAAAAAAAAAACTAAAAGTGCCAGTTGGCCAGGAGACTAGTTTGAGTAAGCCATCCCCTGCCAGCTTCAGGTACATGCAGCTTCACTGTCCCTGCTTGTGCCATTGCCCTGTTGCTTTGTTGATGCTGAGTCATTTTTTAAATCTACACTTGTCAGTTTCTGCTGTAGACAGACATCCATTTCTTTGAAGCAAAAGCCCCAGGCATTTTTCTCTCCCCCTTGAAAGTCACACGACTTAACTCACATGACTATTGCCTGGTACTCTGCTGGGTGGTGGGGATGCAGGGAGACCTGAGGAGGCCATGTCTATATAGAAAGTTCCAGGGTAGAGTGCTGAATTGAAGTGGGCACAAAGTCCTTTTGCCTGTTAAGTCACAAAGCCTCTCTACAGTTTTTTTCTAAATATGGGAAAGAAGTTGAGGGGAAACTTTGCATTTCAGATCCACACAACTTAAAGATCTGCTGCCGGGTGAATGGGGAGGTGGTCCAGAGCAGCAACACCAGTCAGATGGTATTTAAGACGGAAGAGCTGATAGCATGGGTCTCCCGGTGAGTAGAACAGAGCCTGTCTTGGCCAGCCCCCACCCCCCCAAATTGGAGGCTGAGCCTAGCCCTTCATCCCTGGTTGTGGCCTCCTAGGCCGCTGGTCTCACCTGTTCCTTTTGCTTTGCCCCAGGTTTGTCACTCTTTACCCAGGGGATGTCATCCTGACTGGGACCCCACCAGGTGTTGGTCTGTTCAGAAAACCTCCTGTCTTCCTCAAGGTACGTTAGCTAAGAAGAAGAAAGGGAGCAAGGACCCAGAAGGCCTGGCAGGTTGGCTCAGACTTGAGAAATTCAGGTTTGTGTATGTGTGTGTGTCGGAGGTGGGGGGAGAGATTGAGAATGAGTGAGAAAGGGAAAGAGAGAGAGGGTAAAGGGCTCAACTTCTCACAGCCTGCTCTGTTGCAGAAGGGAGATGAAGTCCAGTGTGAGATTGAAGAACTAGGTGTCATCGTCAACAAGGTGGTGTGATGGCTCCTGCACAGACCCTGTACTTAAAACAAGATTGTGGGCACCTGCTCCCACTCAGACCAGCACAGGGAAATACCCAGACATGGGTTGTTGGCAGCCCCCCCAAGGCTCTTCTAGGAGGAAGGGAGAAAGATAGAGTGCTCCTCAATAAATCTGTCAAGCCAAAGCAGCAGCTGGGCTTCTGCTACTGTTTTTTTTTTTTAGGGTTTGTTTCATGGGGCGAGATGGGGCATTTTCAAAGGGGTGGAGAAGAATGCACACCAGAAAGATACTGCCAGACTTGGCAAAAGAGACTTGTTTTAGTACCCTTTTTTATCATACCTGAGGATGGAGAAAGCAAAAGACAGCAAGAGACAATCAAACCTCAAAGATTTTATAGTCCAGCTAAGGGTTTGCAGCTTCCTCTCAGTCATCTAGCTCCCAGATGCAGCTGTGTTCTGGGGCTGAGAAGTCTCAGCACAGGCTCTGTCCCATAGTTCTAGCTACAGATGAACTGCCAGATGAATTGTTCCAGCTTTTCCTGATTGTCCTGGCTGGCAAATGCAGGGGACAGGTGGAGCCTAGGGCCTTCAGGGCTGGGCATCTGCTGCAGCACCTGGGCCATGAAGACGGGCTGTGAGTGCCCTCACCATGGGGACTGCCCACAGGTCCCAGGGGCTAAACCTGTCCCCCAGAAACCTCCTTGAGACCTCTGGTCCCACTGGCCTCAGTGTGTTAGTGCAAATGCTCTATCATCTCTCTCAAACCATCCCCCAGTGAGCTGCCCGTGAGTAGAATGAGGCAGTGGTTTGGGAGACCAAGAGGGGCAGGAAAACCACACAGCCTTCTCCAACCTACCATCACTACATCTACTCCTGGGAGATATCAGGTGAATCCCAGGGTCTTAATGAGGCAGCATCAGGGCCAGCCCCATGGGGTGGGGGTGGGGGTGGGGGACATAGCTGGGTTTCCCTAAGCAGCTCTATCAGGGTAGAAGCAGGGAGACAGATGGGGTGACACGGGCCCCTCTTACCCCCAGGTCTCTGAAGGTCCAGATAGCACTGATGGCAAGATTTGGGTCTGCACACTCTAGAGGGAGAAGAGAAATGAAGGCTCTGGGGAGGGAAGGCAGGGAGCCACTGGGCACAGGCTTCTCTCTTCCTCTTGTTTAAAGAAGGAACAATCCAGGTATAGGGCTCAGACCGGACTGAAGACCATCTTCCTGGAGTTGGGCTGTCACTGCCCAGCAGGGGGCAGCAGCCACCAGCAAACCCACCCCTGCCTCCTGGAGCCTGGGCTGGCTGCTTGGAACTCACCAAAGATCCCTTCTTCCTGGGCAGTGGCCTGCAAGAATTGGAACAGCTGCTCTGTGTAGCCCGACTCTGCAGAAGAGACAAGACCTAGACCCAGGGCCCTACACAGGCAGAGCCCCTGCCCTGAGGACTGCAAGGGAAGTGAGGGCCTCACCAGTATCGGGCAGCTGTCCCTGGTGGAGAAAGGTGGCAGCCTGTGCGAAGGCCTTGAGCAGTGGGCTGAGCAGGCGGCAGAGGAAGAGGAAGAAGTCAGGGCAGCGCGACTGCTGGCCGAGCTGGAAGGGGACAAACCAGGGTGAGGGCAGCTCCCCACTGCCTCCCTACCAACTCCTTCCCAGGGTAGCTTCTCCCAACACACCCTGAAGTACCGGCCCTCGGCTTCCATGAAGTCGTCACTGTCGCTATCAGTAAAGTCCCCGCTGGTTTTCCACAGCAGCTTTGAACTCAAACGCTGTCGCCCTGTGTCGCAGGCTGGCTGGGAGCCTGGGGTCTGGGGACCGTGGGAGCCATTGGTCCCTGACAGGCTGGCCAGGGATCAGCGCTACACCCCCCAAACCAGGTACATGCAGGTGAAAACAGTAAAAACAGACTTAGGGAGCCCAAGAGGATGCCTAGATCCACGCCAGGTCATAGCACCTGCTGGGGCAACTTGCAGGGTGAGAGGAAGTGAGCACCTGCCCTCAAGGGCCATAGCCCTGTGAACAAGAAATATGGGCATAGGAGGTGTGCAGAGAGCCTCATAGGTACAAATGTCCAGTCCTTCCTGAGAGACACACATGGGCCCAGGGCAGATGTGGTCATATCCCAAGGCACAGTGGTGGAGGCTTCTCTGCTAGGCCAGAGGCTGCACCCCCACAGCACACTCGGAGCAGAAGAGGAGCCTGGGGCAGCTGTCACTCAGGGTGGGAGGCTGCAGGAGGTCAGGCCTTAGGCAGGGGCTTTGTCTGCAACTGCCCTGCCTACCTCCTCAGCAACCAGAAGTCCACACTGGATGAGACGGTCCAACACCTCCTGACAGTAGCAGTAGGACGACTGGCAGGGCTGGGGAGAAAGAGGTACCCATATGGCCTCAGGAGAGCCAGGCACATAGGCAAGGGCCTGGCCAGAGGCAGGGCAAGGCCAAACCTACCACAACACGAGGTCTTAAGGGTAGGGCTCAGGCAGGGATGGGCTACCTTCCACAATCAAGCAGGGAAGGCCCAGGACCCAGCTGAGCTTGGGGGCTGGGAGCAGGGGTGGGGGGCACTGACCTGCAGCAGCAGCAGGTCTTGTGGCAGCAGATGTACCAGCAGCAGGATCTGGCGGTACAGCTCATTCTGGCTCAGCAGCTCTATGCCCTGCAGCTCCCAGGGCCCCTCAGGCGGCACTCTACCTGCCAGCAGCCCCCTCACAGCACAGGCTGGGGGAAGAGGGGCCAGCATGAGCAAGGAGCCATTCCCTTCACCCCTAAACACACATCCCCCCACCCTGAGCCCTCAGGACTCACCACCCACAGCCTCGCTCAGGAAGGCAGGCAGCAGCTCAGCACTCAGGCGTGCCAGGTGCGTGAGGCCTGGGCCAGGCCGGGGCACCACCAGCAAGTCCCCCTGGTGGATGCGCAGCAGGGCCACGTGCACCCGCAACAGGCTCAGGGTGTGTTGCACCAGGCACCGCAGCTGCCCAGAGAAGCCCACATCGAAGCCACGCAGCAGTGCCTCCTCAGTCAACCAGGAGAACTCCCCCAGGAGCTGCGACAGGAACACGCCCTGGGTGGGCAGAGCAAGGCTGAGCAGGAGGGCCACACCCCCTCCCCCAGCTCCCACCACACTGCACCCTACCTTCCTGTGCTTGAAGAGCAGCAGTGTGGCCATGATGGCTGTGCTCATCACTGCCGAGCTTGCCACGCTGGCTGCGGCCGGAGTGGGATGCTGGTCAGAGATTGAGGCCCAGGAGCCTGGTCCCTCCATCACCTGGCAAGCTCCAACTCCACCCCAGGGAGGAGGAAAGCAGGCCCCAAGAATTGGCATTTATCATACATATGCTGAGAGCCAGGCAAACAGCTCAGGAGCCTTCCCTGGATCTTGCAGTGCCCACCCACCAACCCAGTCTCCACCACAAAAGGGGCACTTGAGAAGATAACAGAATGCCGCAAGAGCCTCCCTGTGCAGGCACAGTGTTAAGCCCCTTACATGCATTACTCCATTCAGTTAACACCATCCCCATTTACAGCTAAGGAGACTCAAGCTCAGAGAGATGAGGTAATGAGCCCGAGGCGAGGCTGGGTGTGACTCTGGGTAGGTGGTTACAGCCCAGGCATCAACCCAGCTCATCTTCCTCGGCTCAGTTGGCTGTATGTGTCTACTCAGCTGCTCCCTCATGCTCTCCCTGGCTGCCCCACTTCTTGGGGGCAGAGGGAGGGTTCCACTCTTTGAATATCCCAACTGTGCCACAGAGAGAGGGTGGCTCAGGTGCAGACACACACTTGGAACAGAGGGTCCCAACAACTGGCCATCCCACAGAGAGAAGGGACCGCTCAGAGAGCCACCCCCCAAGGCCCAGATCTAGTTTACCCTCACCACTCAGGATGTGACGGCTCAGCCTCCTGACCAGAAGCTGGTCCTCTTCCTTGAGGGACAGCAGAGGCCCAGTTACTGGGGTCCACTCTTGCTCCTTCTCAGTGTCTGGGACAACAGTACTGGAATAGACATAGATCACAGAATGAAAGGACCAAACCTAGAAACAATTGCAGAAAATCCCAGGGCTTTCTCAAAGGTGATAGCATTTTTCCCATCCCAGCCCCAGGGCAGGGGATGGCACATGTAACTCCCAGCCCCTTCCAGGCCTGTGTGCCACATGCCACATGCAGACTGTTGGCAAGGCAAGTGCCTGGTACTGTTCCAGGTGACCCAAGGAAAGGCTGCTGATGTGTGAGAGTGTGTGTGTATATGGGGGAAGGGGTGTCAGCTACACAAGCTGATGCTGAAGGGGCTGCCTGCCTTGCCCCCAAGATGCACATTGTGCGTGTGTATATGGGGGGAGGGGTGTCAGCTACACAAGCTGATGCTGAAGGGGCTGCCTGCCTTGCCCCCAAGATGCACACACTCCCCTGCCCCTACCATTGGCCCAGCACGATGGGCTGCAGCAGCTGCTCCAGGGTCTGCCTGCTGCCCCAGCAGCTTCTGGTGTTGCTGGTGTATTCCTGCCCAGGACAAGGTTCTTAGGTGGCCTGCTCTGGCCCACCAAGAGACCTGCACACAGCCCACCTGGGGTAGAGTAAGGCTATCCCTGCAGTGGCTTTGAGGCCAGACTGTCAGATGCCCCGGGACAGACCCTAGGCACTCTTAGCCTTGTTCATCTGGCTCCATACCTTCAGGGAGAAGGGCTGGGCAAGATGCACGCGGACACAGACACGGCGGCCACAGCCCCAGCAGCTGCACAGGCTCCACAGAATGGCCAGAGCTGCTCTCCACAGCCCCAGGGGAGCTGAGGCCTGCAGGGAGGGAGAGCCTGAGTACGCCACCTCTCCTGGGCCACAGGATGATGACTGCAGGGAGAATTTCTTCATACACACCCCGGTTTTGACCCCAGCCCTAACAATACTGTGCCTTCTGTCTGGAGCTGGTGTCTACTTGTCCCCAGGGGCAGGAGGGTCTTACATGGTGTACGTCTCGTGGAGCATCTGGAACCAGGTCATAGGTGACGGCTACTGGCACCAGCATAGCATCTGGGACAATGCCCACCTGGACTGCCTGCACCACCAGTCCCAGCCAGGCCTGGCCCAGGGCTGACAGCCGTGGCCCCTGGACCCCAGGGGCCTCCTCCAGGAAGATGAGCAGGGGCTGCCCACTCACCAGCAGTTGCTCCATGGCCTGGAATGGGAAGAGGGGTGGGTGTCAAGACCAGAGCAGGAACAGACCCCTGTCCTCTTGGCCCCACACATAAACACTGGGGACACTCACCGCATGGACCACGGTCCTTGCAAGGACCCCCTCAGAGCTGTCCAGGGACTGGTTGGCCTCTGAGGGCAGGAAAAGCCCCCCAAGGTTCCTCAGCAGAGCTCTGTGGAGCACAGGGCAGAGCCTGATTAGGAAAGAGGCTCCAGGGCCGGCCCGGTGGCGCACTCCATAGAGCGCGGCGCTTGGGAGTGCAGCGGCGCTCCCGCCGAGGGTTCGGATCCCATATAGAGACCAGTCCGCTCACTGGTTGAGCGCGGTGCGGGCGCGACACCGAGGGTTGCGATCCCGTTGCCGGTCGCGGTACAGGCGCGACACTGAGGGTTGCAATCCCGTTACCGGTCACGAAAAAAGACAAAAAAAAAAAGGAAAGAGGCTCCAGAGATGAGACTGAGCAAGAGGCTAGTGAGAGCTTTGGCCTACCCAGAGCCCGCCTGAACACTCTGAAGCCAGCCATGGCTCTAGGACCCATGGTTGACCCTCCATCTGAGCCACACAGGCTGGGCTGGCATATGGCCAGGTGCACAGAGGCCTCAAAGAGGCCAGCACAGCCCCATACACACCCCTGCCCCAGCCTGGGACTTCTCTCATGTATGTCTAGTGGCACAAGGCTCTTACCTGAGGGCAGGGGAGCAGGTGCGGGGGTCCCAAACCACACGGAGCACACCTAGGCCCTGGGAGAACAGCACAAAGGGGAGCAGGATCCCATCCAGGAGTGACTTGTGAGTAGAGAGGAGGACGAGCGGCAAGCCCTGCACCAGGAAGAGCCAGAGGGAAGTGCCAACCTGCCCCACCCTGAAGACACAGGAAGCTTCCACACCCAGCACTTCCAGACCCCAGGGCAGCCCCAGAGGGAGGCAAGGAGGGAAGGAGGGAGGGTTGGTTCAGCTGAATAATTCTTCCTCTAAGGACTTTTCCCAAAAGTAGAGGAGTCCTTCAATAACTTTTAAGGTAATGCACTGACGTAATGGTTGCTAAGACCATGATGAAAAGATGTTAGAGGAAGCCCCATGGGAGCAGGACCGTGAGACATGAAGAGAAGGTCATCAAACAGCATTGGATTTTTCCCACCAGCTGATGAGGCTAGTCCCAACTAGCCTCTGCTCCTGCCATCCCTATCCCAGTGGAGGGTGGTCCTTACCGCCTGCGCAGCCTCGTGGACCATCTTCATCTGCCCCTTGTGGAGCTGCACATTCAGGAAGAGGCAGTTCAGGAATCGCAGGAGTGCCCAGCTGAATAGCCTGGGGAGTGACACCCAGCCTGAGGTGCAGTGAGGGCACCACCCACAAGGCTTGCCCCCCCCCCCACAGTATCTCAGAGGGCCACTCAGTGCTTCCCTAGGCAGGCACTATTGCCCCATTGTACAGAAGAGGAAAGTGAGGCCAGAGAGGCTACAGAATTGCTTAATAGTAGAAAACGCTAAGAAGTGGTGGTGCTGAGATTGGAAGGGGGCCTGACACCAGAGGCCACTCCCTTGAAGCACTGATACTCTCCCAAGACCTCATGGTGCAGCTGCCTCACATCAGTTTCAGAGCATTTAAAACAAAGGAGACTAGAGAACCAAGACTTGCTCTTAGCATAACCCAGCCTGGGCTGTGCAAACTGCTGGAAAAGGTAGAATAAAAGGGGGAGTTAGTGGTACAAGAAGGAAAGAAGATAATGGCAGGGCGAAATCTCTGAAGGTAAGGAAAGGAGATGGTTGTCCAGAGGCCCAATGGGTGGACCCACTGCAATTGAGGACAGAAGTGCAGATGCAGGTAGCAAGGAGATGTGGTGCACAAGCAACAAGTCCCCATCTGATGGCTTCTATTTCTCCATGAAACATGAGGGCATCTGCTGACAGTGGATAAGCCTGAGAAGGAGCAGTCTGGGTGGGAGCCTTGGCAAATGCCATGGGCCTCTTTGAGATATGCACTTATACGGGAAACCAGTCCACCCAATATGTCTCTCTAGCACCATGTGGCTGCTTAGGTGCTCAGAGAAGTCAGGCAGCCAGGGTTGTGCCCAGTGACCCCTCCACAGGGCATTATTATGATGAGCTGTGAATCTAAGCAAAGCCAGGAGTGAAGGAAAGACGGGAGGGGCTGATGGCTGGTGTAAAGGTGGTCAGATCAAGGGACTGAAGTCTCAACAAATTCAAATAATTGTCACAGTGGAGGGCTTGTCAAGATCACCAACAACCTCTACTTTCTGTCCTTGGTCAGTCACCCTCTCAGTACTTTCAAGACAGCTGAGCCTGGCACACTCAGCCCCGAGCCCTCCCTCCTTGGCAACTCATTCATCCCATCATCCTCTGGGCTTTAAACACCATCTGTATGCTAAAGCTTTGCAGATGCATGTCCCTGGCCCCAACCTCTCTTCTAAGCTCCAGACTCATATATGCAACTGCCTCCTCAGTGTCTCCACAAGCATGTCAGGTACCGAAACTCTTTATGTTCAAAACATCTTTCCTGGGCCAAATTCACTTCTCCCTGAGCCTGTCCCCATCTGTACAGACCAGAAATGGGGTACTAGGTACTAGGCCAGAAATGGGGCTCTCCTGTGATTCCTCCCTTTTCTCCTCACTGCCCCCACTCCCACTGTCCAATCCATCAGGAATCCTGTTAATATCACCTTAATCTCTCAATCCACTTTTTCCAATCCCTGCTGTCCATCATCCTTTCTCACCTGGACTAACAAAACTGCCTTCCAGACGGTCTTTTGGTCTCTACTCTTGACCCCAGCTCACCATGTTGTCACTCCCCACCTAAAACCTTTCGTCTGGTTTTCACTGCAGTAAGCGATCCAGTCTGAATTTCTTGTATGGCCTGAGAGGATCTGGTCCCTTCTACCTCTCAATTTCATCTCCAACAGCTCTCTCCCCATCGCTTGCTTGCCAGCTTCCAACTATATCAGCTTTTTGAGCAAACTGGGCCCTTTCCTGCCCAGGGCCACAGCTCATGCTATTTCCTCTAGCAAGATGCCCCCCACCCCCACCGCCATTCCTGTACCCCCAAGGCTGGTTCCTTTTTCCACTTTTGGTCCTGGCTTACAAGTCTCTTCCTCCTCCCTCCAGATATTCTCAGTCTCAACCTTTGTTCTTCCTTCCTTCGTTTACCGCCCGCCCCCCCCCCGGCCCCATTCCCCTGAAACAGTGCCCTGCATCTAACAAGATCTCAGACCAGTGCTGAATCAATGTGGGGAGGGGAGGCAGGTGATGACAGTAGAATGCAGCCTGCTCTGGTAAACACCATCCAGCTCCCCAGGAGGGGAGTCTAGCCCTTCAGGGCCAGCCGACACCCACTATCCAGAAGGGCAGAGGCCCCAGCCCAGGGACAAGTGCCCGTCAGTGCAGTTACCTGAGCAGGAAGGGGCGGGGTGGAGCCTGGATGTGGCCCAGGATGCGCTGCACCTCTTTCTTCACAAGGTTGGACATCTGGCCTTCCCCAGCCCCTCCTGGGGCCCTTCCCGAGAGGACGTCCTGCACCCTGTGGTAGGAGGAAGTGGTTTCAGGCTGGGGCAGGCCTAAGGTCCCTCAGGTCACCTCCCCAGGGCACAGCCTCCAGTCTTCATCCTCCTTCTTCAAGAAAGGGCCCCAGGCACAGCTAACACTCTAGAAGCCTTTCCCCAGCCAGCCCTTTTGACCACCCTGCCTGGAGACTCTGTCACCCCTTTAAGGATCCCAGAAATGCCACCAGACCCGTCCCTGCCTCCTCACCCAGTGCTTTCCACAATCTTTTGTGGGGCATCCCGGCAGGGGGGTATGTGCTGCTCCAGGGACCACAGGAAATAGCAGAGCCTCCGAACCAGCCAGCCCCGAAACCTGGGCACAGCAGCCAGAGCAGGGGGGAAGATCATTCAGAGAGGGCCCACAGAGGGTTAATCCATCAGTAAGGATCTCACCCCAGTCCCATGTCCCGGAAACACCTGAGTTTAGCTGTCCAGAGAAGGAAGAGTGTCGACTGACTGCCTGTGCCCCATTCTCACCCCTCTCCCCACTGATTCAGGGCCTGACACACAGCAAGCAATCCATACATGCTGGCAGAAGGAACTACAGGGGAGCTCCAGGCCTGCTTCCCCCGACCTGTGGATATGGAGCAGAGGACAGGGGCCCTTCTTTTCCCACCAGAGGAAGAAAATGGCAACACAAAGCAGGGCCCCAGCAGCCTTTCACCCAAGGGGCCCCACCCACCACCCTGCCCGGCCCCCAGCTTTGACTACCTGGTATTCTCCTCCTTCACCAGGATCACATTGCAGAAGCCTAGATCCATTATGCTTCTGTGGAAGAGGGACTCCTGCCCGAAAGGTGGCAGGGATGGCATGTCCTGGGGGGCTTTGCAAATTGGCAAAGGAAAGCCCCTGCACTGCCCCTCTGGTCTCTGCCTGATGGCCTATTGAGTCTACCAGGTGAAAGGAATATAGCACAGCCTTTCCCAAAAGATGTTTGACCACAGATCCTGATGCTGGCTCAGGAAAAAAGGGTTGCATGCTCAAAATGAAAGTGACAAAAGATGTTTGACCCCAGATCCTGATGCTGGCTCAGGAAAAAAGGGTTGCATGCTCAAAATGAAAGTGCTGCACCCTGTACAGAATCGCCCTTTTTGAAAGTAGCATATTAAAGTCTCCAAGAAGTTATCTCCTCAATAGCAGAGAACATGTAGCCTGGATCCAAAAGATGTTTGACCACAGATCCTGATGCTGGCTCAGGAAAAAAGGGTTGCATGCTCAAAATGAAAGTGCTGCACCCTGTACAGAATCGCCCTTTTTGAGAGTAGCATATTAAAGTCTCCAAGAAGTTATCTCCTCAATAGCAGAGAACATGTAGCCTGGATCTCCATAAGACATCTGGAGCCCCTCAGCACCAACACATGGCACGGATGAAAAAGGGGTCTTCAACCACATGCTGGGCGCTGAGGAAGCCTGAGTAGGTGGTGTCCCCAGAACTGAACAAGAGGACTCATGCAGGCTTGGTTAGACCTCCAGCCCTCTGGGCACACCCTATCTCCTCTTAGTCCCCTCTGCACTTCTCCACCCAATTCTCCCAGGCCTGCCACAGCCCAACCACATAACCAATACCAGTGTATCCATTCCCCTGAAAGACAAAAGCAGAATCATGGGACACAGAAGGGCCGAGCTTGGAAGGACAAAAAGGAAGCAGCTACCCAGAGCTGTGGGTCTCAGAACCAAGCTATCCCAAGCTTCTTAGGGTGGGGCCCAGCCCTAGCATCACTCACCCAGCTCTTAGGGGTGCAGGTCTGACAGCAGCGACCCACAAAGGGACGATACTTCCCCAGGAATGGAGTGACAGCCTCCAGCTTCATCCTGAAGCCTGAGGACCACAGGCTGGCCTGGAAAAGGTCACAGAGAGAGGTGAGAAAACTCAAAGTCCTTGGTAGAGGGAGGAAGGCTCTAGGAGTGAGAAGCAATGGGGGTGGGGTGGGGAGAAGAGCATGTTCTGGGAATGGAAGGGGTCACACTACCTCCTGGCCATTGTGGGTGCTCCTCTGCTGAGTTTGGAGTCTGGCTTCCAACATGGTGTCCATGAGGACCTATAAGATCTGGGAACCAGCCACCTCTCTCTCTCTGCCTCTCTCCACAGGAAACTGACCTAGGAAAAGGTGTAAGGATGGAGCCATAGAGTCTGAGCCATAACCCAGAGGTTCCTGGGGGCAACCCCAAGCCCCCACTCCCAGGACAACACCCAGGCTGGCAGTGGTGTGGAGAACCTAGGCTGGGAGCCAGGGACTGGCTCAGATCAAAGCCCTGCCCCACACCCAACTGGTCCCAACAAGGAGCCAGCTGTCCTCAATAGGTCTCACAGTGTCCAGATCAGGGGCTCCCTCCAGCCAACATGAAGGAGATTGGTTGTCTTACCATCAACACCCACCCTGCCATCTCCCAGCACCAATGGGGGCTATTCTGGAGATTCAGATCTCCTCTCTACAGAGGGAAAGAACGGAGATGGGTTGGCAGGAAAGAGGCATGAGAAGGAAGCAAGGAGGAACAAGACCATCTCCACAAGACCGTCAGGTCTTACTCAGCTGCTCCTCCCCTCCTCACAGAAGATAGCCCTCTATCCACTCAATCACCTAGAGCTGGCTACTAGATGGGGGACAGTTGTGGGGTCAGAACACAGAGAAATGTCACAGAGAACTATTCCCAAGGAATGCTTATCCAGTTGGGGACAAGACAGACATTTTCACAGAGGGGACAGTCCATCCCCTCTCACACAGCATTCCACACAGAAGATCCCACTTGCTATCTCTTCTGCCTCCTCCTTCCCACCACAATATTCCCCTGAACTAACAAGTATCTATTTTCCATAAAACAGTACTGAACCATTCCTGGCCCCAAAACTGGGCCCTAAAAACTCTTCTACCCTGATCTCACTTATCCCTAATGAGTAAAATGTCTAATTATTTACATTTTCCCCACCCCCTCCACACTATGTGCCTGCCCACCTGGGAATGTGTCCTCCCTTCCCAGCCACCCACCAAATTCTGCTCATAGCTCCAAGTCCAAGATGCCTCTGGAACACCCTCTAGGTTCTTCCTCTTCATTGGGCTCCCCAGTCCGAGCCTGCTGGGCAGTGAGCCATGTGAAGTCCTCCTCTAGGGCTAAGGTTTCACCTCCCTCCATCATCTGAAATTGTACTGAAGGAAAGGGCTACAACTGGCTCATCTCTGTATGCCCAGCAGTCCACTCTGCATAGAGGAGGAACCCAGGAAGAGCTAGATAACTGGCTGTAACTTCCTCTCCAAGAATTCTTAGGCTTTCTCCTCCTCTCCCCAGTTAGCACAGTTTAGAACCAGGAAGCCAAGTGGTAACAGGACCACAATTCCTGCAGTATACAGGCTCTGGGGGACTCATCCCAAATGTACTCCCTATTTTGAAAATGTTCTCACAGCTCCATTCACAGACACTTGGCACAGGGAGGCCCCAAGCCAAGGCTGCAATTTGGGTAGTCCTGCCTGCTTTTGAAGGAGAAAGTCTGCACCCCCCCAGCCTCAGACCACCCCCAATTCCAAAACCTAACCCCACTAAATTTGTGCTAGCCCTAAAGGGGCAGAGTGAAATAAAGAGCAAAGGATAACTCTCATATGCTAATTAAGTCAACTACTCAGTTCACACAATACAGAGATCGGTTCTGGGATCTATCTTTCTAGCACCCAATTCCCCAAATGGGGACCTCTGTCAGTCTGTAGCTCCTGCCTGGATACCCCTCCCCCTGGACACCTACAGCAAAGGTTGCATACTGGCACCCCAAGGGCCAAATGCAGTTCACATATGTATTTTTTCTTTAGCTATACAATGTGCTAAAACTTTATAAATTAGAACCAACATTTAAAACTAGAGAACTTTTTATATAAAACTGAGTTTCCAGCTGCTGCAGTAAAAAGAACCCTGCCATCTAGCATCTCTGATCATACACCTCACAGGGCCGCAGCTGGCTGGAACCCAGCGGCCACTGTCCCTTTAGCCCAGCAGCACGAGCCCTCCCGTTTGCCACCGCATTGATTATACTTGAAGCCCGGTCCCTGTGCACATCTGAGTGTGCAGCCTTTGATCAAAGGATAAAATCCAAATACATTCCCATCTGGAATGTTCATGCCCTACAAAGAACGGCAAGAGAACTCATCCTTCAAGGCTCTGCTTGAACATGACATCTTCTCCACAGTCCCAGCCCGGGGACTCTCAGAACCGGGGTCCCTCGTCAGACCCATGGCGGGCGTTCCCTGAGCTGCCCCAAGAGGGACGAAAGGACGCCTGCCCCAGTGGCAGGGTCGAACGTCCGTCCTGCACGCCCCCGTCCGGGTCTAGGGTGGCGGGAGGTCGAGGAAACGCGAAGCAAGGCTCTCCAGTGCTGTCCCCCAGACCCCGTAAGGCCGTCGCTCCATCCCGTCCAACCCTCGCCGGACCCGAAAGGCGAGCCGGGCCCGACTCCAGAAGCAGGAAGGTCTCTGGATGACCCCGGGCCTGGTCCGAACCGGCCCGGCCTCCAGGGCAGCCGGCGCGGGTCTCACCTCACACCCTCGTCCGACTCCCGCCAAAGCCGCCCTTCAGTGAGCGGCCGGAAGTTGCGGACCATCGGCCTCAGCGCCGCAGGTTCAAAGGCTACCCTGAGAGCCAATAGGGACGCGCGCTGGTCCCGAAGCCCCGCCCCCGTGGCGCCCCGCCCCGCGACTCGCTGCGCAGCCCCCTGCACGCGGCGTGGCCACGTGACCTCTCTGCGGCCCAGGTGCCTGTTGGAGGCGTGGGCGCCCTGCGGCCCACGTGCGGGCTCCTGGGCTTCCGGCTGTGTTCCGATCCCTGCTCGCCTTCCCAGCCAGGCCCGCGGGTGCGTGGGGACCCCTGGATGCGTCCGCAAGACCCGGGTACCGAGTAGCCAGGTTCTAAGGAAAGATGTTCCCGGGGTATACGTGCCGCCAAGCTGTGGTTCAGCTGTAGCAAAATTCAGAGTTGGGGCCGCTTAGTTTGAAAGAGATCACCAGGAGCCAGTTTGGGGCCATGAAAAACAAGTCAGGCCTCCCCAGTGTCATTTGCTTTGTTATTTAGAACTCTCGACCATAGTCAGGGACCTGCTACAGCCGCTAGGTACCTAGGATTTAGCAGGGTCTGTGACCACCAGTGTGTCCATTCGTGTGGTTATTCATTAATATTCCACTCCTGTCTCGGGCCTAAACTCCTGTGGACAACACCTTATGGGTTCGTTCATGTTTTTTGACTATGTTCTCAGCACCCAGCAGGAGACCAGCGAGTGGCGGGCAAGCAATAAGGACTAAATGAATGGAGAAAGGGCTGTGCCATGTTCCTGCACTGCCCCCCACAGAATGAGCTCACGTGACATGCCAGAGGATTCCATAGTTTCATCACATTGTGACACTACAGGAGCAAAGCCGGAGATGAGCGTGGCCCACCCAAAATAGCAGAAAGCTGGTTCATATCCCTCTCTGGTCTCTGACTCAACACCCTTGATGTGACTCCGGGACCTTTCCCCTCCAGGATGTAGCCATCTCCTTTCCTTCTTTGTGCCACTTTGTGTCTATCCAGGCTATATATGTCCTTGTCCACTCACTTTAACCGAGGTTTGCTATGTCCTTCCAGTATTTGGCAGAATCCATTTTGTGCCCCATCATACCTTTCTTTTGTATCAGGGTGCATTGGCCACAGCTAGACCCTGAGTTTCTAAAGCTGAAAAAAGAGAGAGAGAAAAGAAAAGAAAAACCACCTTTATTTAGAAGTTGTAAGTTGCCTTCTAAGAGTGCAGACTTGAATTTACCTGAGGACTGACGCCCCTTCGTTCTGGGAACACTATCTGTATAGGCAGTTGAGTTTTGCAGTGATCGGCAGGTCCTCACCTCTCCTTCTTAGAGAGATCGAATGCTGAGAAGTAGCCCCAAGGCAGATGCTTCAAACTGGCAGATGGCATGGATTGTGATGGCAGAGACCAGGTCTGTCATCTAGCAGAGTTCTGTCCTCGGGTGTGTTGCTCTGGAAGAAATGTGTTTTGTTGTGGTAGTTGTATTTTGCTGCAATTTGGACACTTAAGAAGCATCACCTCTCAGACTTGGAGTTTAGTTGGGGTACGGAGGACTGAGTATACCCTTCAAGCTGTTTGCAGAAGACGCAGAGCTGCGATGCAGCAAGACCAGGCAGACTGATTGTGACTAACCTGAGCCTTAAACAAACAGAAACTCATTTGGGCTTGGCCTCTCCAAACCTGGACTGAACTTTGGGAGCCCCACCTTGAACTCAGGACAGAATGCATTACCCAGAAAGTCCCGACACATGTAACTGACTCCCTGAGCCCAGAGGGACAAAGGCCCTCCCTGTGGTTGGGGGCAGGTTTTCGCTGAATGCAATAGTAGGCCTTCCTGCCGTATACCATCTGGGAAAAAGAACATGGGCTGGCATTAGACAGGACAGAGGGGCTCTTGCCCCTCTCTCTACAGATCACCAAGGCAGCTGGGGAAAGGGAGGTATGTGATAGGTAATTTTAGGTGTCAACTTGACTAGGCTAAATAATACCCAGATAGCTGGTAAAGCATTACTGCTGGGTATGTCTGTGAGGGTGTTACCAGAAGAGGTTGGCATTTGAATCAGCCGACTGAATAAGGAAGATCCACCCTCACCCGATGTGGCAGGCACCATCCAATAGGTTAAGGGCCCAGATAGAACAAAAAGGCAGAGGAATGGTGAATTCTCTCTCTCTCTTTCTCTCTCTCTCTTCCCCCCCCCTCCCGTACAGTGATCCAAACCCTTGAACTTGGTGTTATAACACCACACTCTAACCAACTAAGCTAACCAGCAATCCGATCTCCACCCTCTGGACTCTAGGACCCAGCCCCCAGGTTCTCAGGCCTTCAGACTTAAACTGAGCTACGCCGCTGGCCTCCCTGGTTCTCCAGCTTGCAGGAGGCACATCGTGTGACTTTTCAGCCTCCATAATCATGTGAGCTAATTCCCATAATAAATCTCCTCTCATCTATCTATCCTATGGGTTCTGTTTCTCTGGAGAACCCTGATTAATGCAGGAGAAATGCTCAAGGGCCCCTTTCTGGGACAGGAGCTCTGAGCACAGCCACCACTAAAGGTAACCATTGGTTGTGCTCTATGTTGTACAGCCCTTCCATTTTTCCAGAACCTTCCGTAAAGTCTTGTTAAAAATTGCAGTAAATCACAGCTGAAAGAGGAGGAGTAGAGTTTGGGTATTGGTGGCAGGAGAGCAGGAGAATTGCTGCTGGGAAGCTGCCAAGAAATGCTTACCACAGAGGCCACTTTCTCTGGCCAAAGCTGGCAGCTCTATCGACAAAAACGTGAGCCAAGAGGCTGGCACAGGGTGATTGGGGAATCTGGAATTCTTCTAAAATGGAAATCTGGAATTTTATGAAGATCAAGGACAATGTGAAAAATTAATGGGTTGATGGCCTGAGGAAGGAGGGTGTTTCATTCTACAGGGCTCTGTCCTCCACCCTGACATCTTTATCAGCAACTTGGATGATGACCCAGAAGGCAGGTTTAGCCTTCTAGCACATGTCATAAACAATGACAAATAAAGGGTACTTGCTGACAGAATTAGGTTTCAAAGAGATTTTGAGAAAAAGGGAACTATGATCAAAATGAGCCCCAGCCTAAGAATCTGGTGATACCTGAGGGGTGACAGTTTAGTAAAGTGGGCAGAGAGCTGGACTTCTTGTTGGGGTCTCTGTCCAATGGGACTCTTTTCTTTTACACTGATTCCAACTCAAATAAGCTTAAGCCGTAAGATAATGGGTTGGCTCACATAACTGGAAAGTGAAGGTGGGATATCCTCCAGTATGGCTAGATCCAAGTTCTCAAACAATGTTGTCAGTCTCTAATTCACTCGTGTGTCTATACTGCTTGTCTCTACTTGATTTTATTCTTCCTGAAGGCTCTCTCCTATAAAAAGATGACTGCCAAGCAGCCCAAGGCTTACATCCACTGATGGAGTTTGGATGTATCATCCTCCCAGAACTCATGTGGAAATCTGATCCCCAGTATGAGTTTGAGTCACAGGGCAGATCCCTCATGAATGGATTAAATGCTCTCCCTCGGGGGTGAGGGTAGTTCTCACTCTTTTAGTTCCCTCAAGAGCTCGTTGTTGAAAAGACCCTGGCACCTCCCCTCTCTCTCTCTTGCTTCCTTTCGCCATGTTATCTGCTTGTACCTGCCACTGGCTGCTGTTTTCCGCCAAGAATAGGAGCGTAGAGGCCAGCTCCAGATGCAGCTGTCCCAGAATCGTAAGCCAAATAAACCTCTGTTCTTTATAAATTACCCAGTCTCAGGTACTCTGTTATAGTAACACAAAACAGACTAATACAATACACCCTCCATAGCAACCTCAGCAGAAAGAAATTTCCTTCCCCCAGCATCCATATGAAAACCCCAGGGAAGATTCCAATTGGTCCTGCTAGGATCATCTACCCACCCTCTGGGCCAACCACTGTGTCTAGGGGGTGCGGTGTATGGTGGCCATACTGGCTCAGCCCAGGCCACCGGCTCCTTTCCTGTGTTAGGTGAGGTACACACCATGATTGGCCACCGCAGCAGGAATGGAGTATGGAGGGGTTGGTTCTCTCAGGAAAGGGGTACTGACTGACAGAAACAACATGTCCACTATGGTGTCTAATGCTGACTTTCCAACACTAGACTGGGACAAATTGTCTGGTCTCCGCTGTGTCTCAGAGCCCAGCAGAGATGCAGCCACACTGTGAACTCGAGATAAATGTTTGTGGAGTGATGGGTGAACTTAATATATGGGGAAATGTAATGTAATCCCATACAAGGTGGATGCTCAGATGGTGGACTAAAGAGCCAATGTGAATGGTCAAATTATAACATTGATAGGGGAAAAAAAACATGTAAGAGAACATCTCTGGGACCCAGAGGAAGGAAAAGATTTTTCGGACAAAATTTCAAAGCACAAAACATAAAGCAAAAGCAGGGGAGAGGGATTTGGTTGTGTTAAAATTAAAGATGTCTGTTCTAAATGACGCATGACAAAATGAGAGAAGATATGTACAAAGTCTAAAATTGACAAGAGAGTAGTAGCCTCAATAGACAAGGGACACCTGCAAATCAACAAGAAAAATAAATGGACAAAAGATATGAGCAGACAGCTTTTGGAAGAGGAAACCCCGAGAGCAAAGGAGCATATAAGGAGGTGGCAAAAAAATCATTAGTCAAATGGGCCAGCCCGGTGGCGCACTGGATAAGTGCGCCGCTTGGGAAGCGCAGCGGCGCTCCCACCCGAGGGTTCGGATCCCACATACAGACCGGTTCCCGCTCACTGGCTGAGCGAGGCGTGGGGGCAACACCGAGGGTTACAATCCCGTTGCCAGTCCCCGGTCCGGTACAGGGGCAACACTGAGGGTTGTGATCCATTGCCGGACATGGAAAAAGACAAAAGACAAAAAAAAAAAAAAATCATTAGTCAATAAATGCAGTTTATAACAGTAAGATATACGAACAGACACTTCTCCAAAGAAGATACACAAATGGCCAGTAAGCACATGAACAGATGCTCAGCATCACTAATTATGAGGGGAATGCAAGTCAAAACCACTGTGAGATGTCCCCTCATACCCACTAGGATGACGGCTATAAGAAAACAGAAAATAGCAAGTGTTGGTGAGGGTGTGGAGAAATTAGACCCTTGTGCACTGTTGGTGGGAATGTAAAATGGTACAGCTGCTGTGGAAAAGAGTATGGGGTTCGTCAAAAAATGTAAAATAGAATTACCATATGACTCAGCAATTCTACTCCCGAGCATATTCTCAAAAGAATTAGAAGCAGGGCCTCAAAGAGATGTTTGTACACCCACAGCGGCAGCATTCACAGTAGCCAAGAGGTGGAAGCAACCCAACTGTCTATTAACGGAGACACTAATGGTAAACAAAGTGTTACACAACAGTAAACTAAAACTAATGCAATCTACTAGACAGGCACAAATTTGCTAAAGACAACTGTTGGTGTTGGGTGGAGATGTGGGGGTGTTGGAGAGGGTGCTGCTTGTGGAGTGTAGACAGAGCAGCCCTTGTGGAGGGATTTCAGTCAATAGTACACATCCCCTGCAATCCTGCTATTCCATTTCCAGGTAAAGATGCAAAAGAAATAGACACGAATCCATAGGACATGTGTGCCAGGTTGTTCACAGCAGAGTTCTTTGTGCTGGGGTGGGGAGTGGGGGGTGTTGGAGGCAACCTGGGTGTTCGTCTCAGGGGAGAAAGGAAAGGCAAAGGGGAACAGTCACACCGTGGGGGATCATGCAGCAGTGAGAAGAAGAGGTTAAATGTGCACATAGCGACATGGAGGGGCCTGAAACAGTGCTGAGTTTAAAAAGTAAGAAACAACATGAGAACCCCATCACTGCCATTTGCAGAAATAAAACCACATAAAGACAATATCCATTTTTGCAAGATCATGTAAAAGTGGGGGGAGAGGGACAGTGGCACTGATAAAAGACTCATGAGCACATTGCCTGTGAGAGGGACAGGATTGGGAGTGGGCTATGGAGATAAAAGAGAATGAATGAAACAAGAGAGGGGTTTTATTGGACCAAAGATGATAATATGCCAAGGAGTTGAGCTCAGCTTGAGAGTATAATTAACTGCACCTGGGTCCAGTGGCGGCTGAGGTGGCAGCCACGTCCTCTCCTTCGGAAGGGGAGGGTGTTGAGGCGTGCAGGCAGAGAAACCGCGCCTGCTGACCTAGTGAGGAAGTGTTGTAAGAGAGCAACAGAGGAGACTAATTCAGCCCGATAGGGAGGTATGCCTTTATATTACTAATGACTTTCAATTGTGAGTGACAGAAAAGCTCAGCTCAAATTGATTTATTTTTTTAAACAAAGAGAATGTATTGATTCAAGTGACTAAAAAGTCCAGAGTTAAGTTTCAGGCATAGGTGGATTCAGGTGCTCGGATAATGTCATCAGGATGTTCCTTGATACCTTTCCAATCTGCTTTCCTCTGTGTAGGTTTCGTTCTTAGGCTGACTCCCTTGGTTGGCATAGATGGTCCCCAGCAATGCTAGGCGTATGCTCTCCAGCTGACAAACCAGAACTATGGCCATCCCTTTGCCAGAGGTTTCCACAAGAGCCCCAAGACTGGCTCTCTTTGGCCTGGAAAGTGTCACATGCCTGGGTCACACCTGTGGACAGTAAGGGAATCCTGATGTGGGGAATGACATGAGCAAGCCCAGTAACACAAAGGTGGAATGAGGCTGAAAGGCAGGAGGTGAAGTTCCTTGGCTCCCCAGCGTAGGCATGACAGTTCAGGGCAGCAGGGACCATTGGTGTCTCTGGTGTCTCTCAACTTGGCCGCTAGTGGTGGGTGAGCTGGGGGGGGAGGGGGCATGCCCTCAAGCATTTCCTCCTAGAAAGCAAATGCCTCAAGAAGTGCCTCCCTCTAGCCCCTTCTCCCTGACAAAGTGTCCTTTTCCCTGACAGCAAGGAAGTGCGAGGGCTCAGAGTGTTCTTCTCAACACAAATGACTGGGTCGGGCCCTTGTGGGGTCCTGAGTCATTGCAAGAGAGAGCTCATGTGGAAGCAAATCTATATAATCAGTTGCCAGAAAAGTACTTAACTGGCGCATATTCATCCTGTGGAGAGACAGAATGGTCACAGGTCCTCAGCAAAAACCTACTGTGGCCTAGCCTCAGGGCCTGGGGATTCTCCAGCACTTAACCACCAGCCTTTCTGCCCCACCTGGCCCATAAGCAGCAGGTGGGTGGCTGCTGGCATTATTTCCAGGGCACTGGGGTGAGTGGGACCATGGTGGGGGTGTGGGGGTTCTGAGGGTTGGGGAATAGCCTTCCTTTGTGCAGCCCCCAGAATGTCTCCCCCACAACCTCTCCTCCCCGCTGCCCGGGTTTTGAACACAGTCCTCCACCCCTTGTGGCTGTGGCAGGCAGCCACATGCCGCTGAGCTCTAGCTGTGTGGGAAAAGAACACGTAGCATTGCTCTTCACCAGAGTGGGGCTGCTTGGTACCGGCCTGCACCTGCCTCTGGAGGAGGAAAAGGAGCAGAGGGAAATGTGGGGATTGGTTAGAGCACTTTCAGCTGCAAGGAACAGAATGCCAAAGTCAAAAGGGCATAAGCGAGATGTCTTCTGTGTCAAGCAGCCCAGAGGTAGGACCACCCAGGGCTGGTTAGTTCAGTACTGCAGTGACATCAGGAGGGACGCAGGGTTTTTCCACCTTTCTGTGCTGCCCTCCTTAGTGAGCCAGCTTTGTTCTCAGGCCAGCTTCCCTCATGACCATGAGACGGCTGCCACAGTTCCAGGCATCATATTCACACGGGACAGCACCCAGCAAAGGAGACTGACTACCTCTTCCTTTTTAAGAGTGGAGGAACTTTTCCAGGATCTCCCTCGCAGCTTTTCTAGTGTGCCTCACTGGCCAGAATTGTATTATGGCTGGAATTGTATCACACAATTCTCAGAGGTCCATTCTTAGCCAGTCCCTGGCAGGGGGAACAGGAAAACTGTGACTTGCTAGAAGGGAGTGGACCACCCCGATAGCACAGGATTCTGACACTCCAGCCAACGCCCCAGCAGTAGCTGCTGCACCGGACACAGAGCTTCTTCCCACTCAGAGATGGGTGGAGGGGGGGTGGGGCTCTAGTCCCACTTTCTCCCCCTGTCACTGTCTGACCCTGGACAAGTTGGGTTCAGTCGCCCACCCAGCAGGTGTTCTCTCTTCACACCTCGCCAACACGGTCCTGATTTGGCTTGATGGCAGTGTGCCCAGCCAGGGTATGGAGCATGACTGTGTAAACAGTTGTGGCAGTACCTCTGCCCTATGTTAATACCTGGGCAGTCTCCCCTGCAAGGGGTAACCATGTGACCGATTCCCAGGCAATGAGAAAGAAGGGTAACTCTGCTAGAGTCCTTATGGGGACGATTTTTCTCTGTAAGGGAAGCCCACTCCTGTTTTCTTCCCTCTGTCCCTTGCCCTCTTTTCAGTTTTGTTCACCATCAAGTGAGGATGTGATGTTTGGAGCTATGGCAGCCATCTTGCAACAATGAGGGAAGAACCAAGAGAATCTCAGACTTGCCAATCCCGTGTGTTGACTTCATTGGGCTGTGAGACAGTCCCAGGACCAAACATAGGTTTGTTATGTAGTCCCACAACAAACTGAGCCTTCCTTAGCTGAGTTTCCTTTACTTGCAGCTGAAGGCACCTAACCAACGCAGAGCTCAGTTTCTTCATCAGTTAAGTGGGAAGAAAGGCTCCAGTTGTGGCCAGCCTGCTTTGGGTTCTTGTCCTCTGAGCTGAGAAAATCCTTCTAGAATTTACCCACCAGGGTGCTGAGGAAGACCACCACTGACCTTCCATCTGTCCTTACAAGCTTTAGGGGAACCTGGAACTTGGGCAAAATGGTGAGATTAGAGAGTACTTGGGCCCTTCCCCTTCTCACCAGAAAACTCCATCCATGACCAAAATTCCCAGAGGACACAGGTGAGGATCGGTTATAATTGCAAATAACAAAAATACAGAAAACTGACAACAGCGTCTTAAGCAAATAGGGTCCTTTGAGGGTTTTTTCCCTTTGAGTGATGAGAAGTCCAGAGGCCAGGAGGCCACAGATGGTCGAGCTGCTAGGGTTGGGCTGAGGCTGCCGAAGACCAGGGGCCTTTCACCTCCCTACTTTGCCATCCTCAGCAGATGACTTCATCCTCATGGTTACAGATGGCTGCTGCACCTCTGGGCACAGCTTTGTGCCTCAAGGAGAGACAGGAGGATGAGAGAGGTAAAGAGCCGCCAGGTCCATCAGGAAAGCAGTAGCTGTCCTGCACGCCTGCTCAGAGGATGCCTGTCATCCGTCTTACTGGGTTGCACAGCCACCCTTGGCTTTGAGGAAGAGGAAGGAGAGAATGGCTGTTGGGTTGACAGCTAGTTGGATCAGAAGACCTGGGTCTCTACCGGGCCACCAGATTTGGAATCAGAAGACCTGGGTCTCAACCCAATGCTGCTTCCTGCTGCCTTCTGTGACCCTGGGCAGCTCAGGTCATGCCTCCAGCTGCAGAAGACCTGGGTCTCTACCCAATGCTGCTTCCTGCTGCCTTCTGTGACCCTGGGCAGCTCAGGTCATGCCTCCAGCTGCAGCAGCCTTATCTGTCTGGCACAAAGGGAGAGAAGAGGACCGCCTCTACAAGGGTCGCCAGAGACCAGGGTGCTGACTTGGCCTTCTCCTCTATTTGGGGCAGTGGGACCTAGGGCAGGTGTGGGATTGGGGAAGGCTCTTTGGATGTCAAGTGATAGAAATTCATTCCACTTATTTATATGGAAAAAAGGGTGGTGGGGATTTATTTATTTCAGACCCAATGGGCAAGAAGAGCAGCCTGACCTCAGGAAGGACTGGACCTCAAGCTGGAGAGCCCTCTGAGACAGAAGCAGCTGCTCCCTCTGGCTCCCCTGGCCTCGGGGTGGCCTGCCTCTGCTTTTCTCCCCACGCCCACCCCTATCTTCTTTCCTTCTGGTGAAGGGGGTCTTTCTCAGCCCTGCAGCTCCTGAGTTCCCACAGACAAGAGCTGCCAGCATCTCTTAATTCCTATTTCAAATTCCTAGGAGAGAGCGTCTGATGGCCTGGCTTATCCTGGCATCCATCTCTTGGCCAATCAATTCAGCCATAGAGTTAGAGCACTTCCCAGAAGAGAGGGGTTAGATCAGGCTGACCAACACACCTAAACACTGACCCCAGCAGAGGAGAGAACCAGAGGCAGGATGGTCTTCTTTAGGATCGGGAGGAGAGATGGGGTGTTCCTTTGAAAACCTATGCCTCAGGGACCCATGGGAAGGAGTGGCTGGTTGAGGACAGGCTTTAGGTGTTCTTATGTGTCCTGAGCAGATACAACTTTAACCACAATCTATGCCACCCTAAATCTTTGTTTTGTGAATGCTTGGCCAATTCAAAGGATTTGGCCAATAAAGGGAATTTGTGGATTTTTTTTTTTTAAAGATAACCGGTAAGGGGATCTCAACCCTTGGCTTGGTGTTGTCAGCACCATGCTCAGCCAGTGAGCAAACCGGCCATCCCTATATGGGATCCGAACCCGTGGCCTTGGTGTTATCAGCACCGCACTCTACCAAGTGAGCCACGGGCCGGCCCGGGAATTTGTGGATTTGCATAACTGAAAAGTCAGAGCCAGAGAGGGACTCAGGCATGGTTCAATCCAGAGGTTCAAGATGACACTATTTACGTGCAATATTTTCTCTGCAAGGAAGTTTCATTTTTATTTCTATTTCTGTTTCTCTGCATGACAGTTTCATTTTAGGCTGGCTTTCCTCCTGTCACAAAAATGGCTGCAGCTGTCCCAAAGCTTCCAGCTAGACTCAACCTCTATCCCAGAGGGAGCTCTTGTATTTCAGTATTCCAATGAACTCCTGAGACTTGCTCTGATTGGCCTGGCTTTTGTCACACGCCTCTTCCTGAACAAATCAATTTCTGTGTGTGTAGGAAGCAAACTGGGGTACAGGTGGGGGCAGAGTTTGCTGATTGGCTCAGTCAAGTTACATGCTCCCTTCTCCTTACCCACTTTAAGGATGGAATCACCTTTCTTCGCCTCTTCCTGAACAAATCAATTTCTGTGTGTGTAGGAAGCAAACTGGGATGCAGGTGGGGGCAGAGTTTGCTGATCGGCTCAGTCAAGTTACATGCTCCCTTCTCCTTACCCACTTTAAGGATGGAATCACCTTTCTTTGGGGTCCCATGTTCCCCAAACAGATCTTAGGGGACAGATCTCAGGGAACTATAAAGAAGGAGAGGGGGGAAATAATGCAAGTGTCCCCACACCAGTCATGTGCAAGAACTGACCAGTTTGAGCAGGACAAGAACACAGATGTACAGGGTACTGGCATGTGGGGAACAGAGGAATGGCCCCCAAAGATGTGCACGTCCTAATCCCAGGAGCCTGTGAACATGTTAGGTTACTTGGCAGGGGAATTAAGTTTGCTAATCAGCTGACTCTAAAAATAAGGAGATTATCCTGAATTAACCAGGTGGGTTTAATATAATCACAAGGGTCCTTTGAATGTGGAAGAGGGAGGCAGGAGAGTCAGTGTCGGAGTGTGCAGTGTGAGAAAGACTCACCAACCACTGCTGGCTTTGGAGATGGAAGAGCCACGATCCAAGGCATGCAGGCAGCTCAGAGAAGCTGGGAAAGGTCAGGAAACAGATTCTTCTCTACAGCCTCCAGAAAGGAACACAGCCCTGGTGACACCCATGTCAGACTCTGACCTCCAGAACTGTAAAATAGCGAACACGAGTTATTTTCGCTGAGTTGGTGGTGATTTGTTACAGAAGCAATAGGAACCAAATACATGGCATTTCAAGGAGGGTAGCATTCTCCACGGCAGGAGTGATGGAGCGGTGTCTGCTGCAGCAATGTGCAGTACAAATACAATGTTCACCACATTCAAAAGCTTAAGTTTTCTAGGAGCTACATTAAAAGAATAAAAAGAACAGGTAAAATTGATTTCAATTAAATATTTTAACCCGATATATTCAAAATACAATTATTTCAGCATGTAGTCAATATGAAAATATTAATGATATATTTTACATTATTTTTTCATCTGAAGTCTTTAGCATCCAGTGTGTATTTTGTATTCACAGTACATCTCAGTTTCTCTGACCCCATTTCATGTGCTCATTAGCCACATGTGGACAGTGGCTGCTGCACTGGATGGCACAGGCCTATTGGCTGTACCCCTGGTTGTAAGGGTGGTAGCAGCTGGCACTGGCCAGAACAGGGATTTATTTGTGACAGAGACAAGAGAAACCACCAATCCTGCTGATCTGTGAGAGTCAAATTCTTTCCTAATCAGAGATCCTCAAAGGATACGAGCTCACCCCTGGTAGTGTTTGTATATCTCAAAGTTTGAAGCTGCAAGCTCAGCCATGGGAGGCAGGAAGGGCCCTAGAGAAGAGGGGTGAAGGCTGCCAACTTTGTGGGGAAATGACACCGTCTTGGGTTTAGAGGGGAAGAGTCCCAATGGAATTTGCACAGGCTAAGAAGGAAATTTTAAAAGCCTGTGCCTGGAACATTCTGCCTCTAAAGAATCTGGGGAGCTTGCTCAGAGCAGGGAGCCAACTATAGACAGACGGTGAGATGGCTTCATATTTAGAAAGTGAACAGAAAACAGTTGCTCAGGCTTTGGACATAGAGCATCAGAAACTCCAGGAGAAATGAGATCAGCTTAAAAAAAAAAAATGGGTTTGATCTTTTAGACCAAACAGGCACAGTGGGGAACGGGCCAAAAAAGGAAGGGAAGAGGAACAGTCAGCCGCTTCTACGGCTGTATCCCTCTCCTCTCCTAATGGAGGAAAGCAGGAGCAGCTCAGGAAACAGGCTGCAGGCTTATGGTGGAAAGGTGGTATGGTAAGGGGGTGGCCAGGAGAGGAAGCAAAGCTACAGGCTGCTACAAGACAGAGGGGGAGAGGGAAAGTTTGTGCTACCAATGGGGTCACAAGAGTCATTTATGGCCTGGGGGGTTCAAGAACCAAGAGAAGCCCTCCTAGAGACCAGCAACACCAGGAGAAACATTCATGGGTCCAATCGGCCCTCCTGAGCCCTTAGCTTCTCTTCCCACACTGGGGACAGAAGAGAGTTGGGGAAGCCGGAGAGAAAGGGAGCTGGCCAAGCCTCCCCTGGGAGGGCACAGCCCAGGCTTCCAGCATCCCATGGGTCTTGCCCATCCCCATGTGGCCTCAACCTTGAAACCCTTCCATCACTCAGCACTGTAAAGGTTCCACCCACTAGCAATGGCCAATCAATATCCCTGGCCTTTGACCTTGGGCCATGGCAACATTCCCTTGTTTTGGTGGGGATGTGGGATCCAGGACATGAGAATACCCTTCAGGCAACATATATCATCTCACTTAAATTTACAGTCATCATTCAAGGTGGGTATCATTCTTACCCAGTTTATGGAGAGGAAGCAGAGGCTCAGGGAGGTGAGGGTGCCCCTGTGTAAAAGCATAGGCTTGGTTATGCTGCTATAACAAACAGCTCTGAAATCTCATAACTTAACCTAATGGTTTATTCTCTCACTCCCACTGCGTGTCTCACAGGGACTGCAGGGGAATCTGCTCCACACAGGTCACTCAGGGATTCAGGATGATTAAGTCTCCACTCTCTGGAACAATGGCCTTCGCAAACTCCCTGGCAGGGGAAGAAACAGATGGAGGTTGCCTACTGGCTCCTTTATGCTTTGGCATGACCCTGCCTAACTAGAAAGGAGCTGAGAAGTCTGGGGGAGCAGCTGGGATGTTGGATGAGCTCCACCCAGTTAGGAAGTGAGAGCAAGACCTAACTCAGGAGAGTCTAATGCCAAAGTCCTTGTTCTCACCCCTACATTATGCAGCTTCCCCCAAACAACTGTGAAAACTTGTGAGCTGTATGGTGATATGCAAATTCCAGGGGGGTCCACACCATGACCCCCAGATATTATCATAAATTGCCTCCTTGCCCCATTCCCAGGCAGAGAGGACTGTGCAAACCCAGGGCCCTATCATGCCAGGGGACAGTCAGGTGACACTACCTCTCCCTCCTGGCCTGCCTGCCTCCCTCCCACCCTTCCAGCCTGGACCCAGTGTCCCTGCTGAGTCCTGCCACCCCCAGTTGCCCTCAGCTTCTGGAGCCCAAAGATTCCTTTTCATTCCCGTGGAATCTGGAGCACTGTCCTCCCCCACTCCCAGAGTCTGCCCCAGTCCTTGCTGGCAGCAGCCCTGCTAAGAGCCTTGCTAATCCATTAATTATCCACTTCTAGTGGAGGAGCCTGTTAATTGGAAACTCAGCCCCCTCCTTTAATTGCCTGCCTGCCTCTGGCTGTCCCAGCTTCCTCCCGGTTCTCTCCATGCCCCAGCCCTAGGTTCTCTGCCTTTGGATTCCTGATTTCTTCCTGGTTGATAAAGGCGTTTGTTTCCACCCTCTGCAGCGCTGGTTATTGGGGCTGCTAAGGCCCCAGTGTGAGAACCAGGGAGTTACACCCCCTCATCCGCAGGTGACATCTCACTCCTGCCTGCTCTACCTTGAGAGGCTGGAAGGCATTTAAAGCAATTTGCCCCAGGAATTAAAGGGGACGTACTGGGCTCATGGGAGGACTCAACAAGGGAGCAGATTTCAACTGAAACAAAAAGCCAAACTCTTCCTCATCTGAGCTGGCCAGGGGACCAGCTGCCTAGAAGGGCTGTTGGGAGCCTCAGAAGGAGTTGCAACAGGTGCCTGGAAGGTTCCTGCTCTGACTCTGAGTCCCAGCCCTGCCTGGAGGGTTTTCTGACTTGAGCCTTCTGAGTATGGAGACATAGGGCTCGAGGTGGCACCTGACCTCATTTGCCACTTCTCTCCCTGGCATGTCACCAGATTGGCCAAGTGCAGACAGAATTTGGCAGTGTCAACAATCTGATGAATGAGAAAAGCAAATTTCAGAAAAATGGGTACAATATGATCCCATTTTTGTAATAAAACTGAGTGTGGTGTACATATATGTTTATAAACACATATTTTAAAAGGTCTGATACAATGCCCACCAAACTCTTAAGAGTAGTTATTTTTGGAGAGTGGGATTGGGAGAGGGAGAAGGGATGACTTACATTCTATCTTTACTGTTTGGATTATTTTACCAGGAAAGGGAGCAAGTGAACATTTGTCCTCAAAGGCTACATGACCTTCAACAAGTCACTTGACTACTCTGAGCCTCAGCGGCCTCATCCGTAACGTGGGCGGTGTCTCGAATCCCATTTTACTCTGTGTTAGATAGAACTCTTGATCAAAACATGACCTTCAACAAGTCACTTGACTACTCTGAGCCTCAGCGGCCTCATCTGTAACGTGGGCGGTGTCTCGAATCCCATTTTACTCTGTGTTAGATAGAACTCTTGATCAAAAGCCACCTAAGCCAACCCAAGCTTGTATCATAAAAAAAGGGAAGCGTTTCACAAAAGGACACAGGATTTTTATGCATCCAGATCTTAGGCAGGAAAGAGAATGCTGGGGAGCTCTCTGCATCTCTCCTGTGCCTGCTTCCTTCTCTCCCTTTGAAAAATGATTTCTCTGCTTCCACATTCCCATGGTGGAAAACATAGCAGCCGGATCTATATCTATGGGCTCAGCCCACTAGAGGGGCCTAGGCTCTAATTCCAAAGTCCAAGGCAAGGATCTCACCGGCCAGCTTGGTGACTGAATCGGTCAGGATAGGCTGGTTTATGCTGCGGTACCAAACAGCCCCCAAATCTCAGTGGCTTAGAACAGCACTTTCTCTCTTGCATGTGCAACATGTCAACTGAGCAGGCAGGAAGGCTCTGTGCATCAGTCACTCAGTGGCCCCGTCTGACAGAGACTTCATTTCAGCAGGTATGTCCAGGATCTCAGAGAGTGATCGAGAATATGGTGAAGTGCACACGGGCTCTTAAAGCTTCTGCCTGAAAATGACATTCCACATCACCTCCGTCCATGTTTTATTGGTCAAAGCAAGTTACACGGCCATGCCCGAGTTGAAGAAGATGAAGTCAACTCCTACTGAGGCAGGACAGAATAGGGACATGCCCCAGGCAGTGCTCATAAATATTCAGAGTGGATCAGCCAAAGTTAAGAGAGTGACCAGAAACTTCAGAAACTCAGGGACACATGACAAGAAACTAATAGTACCTCATTAGGCCTTAATTACCTTAGATCCTCCCGCAGGGCTGAATATTCCTCCCCTTAGTTAGGATAAACATCCCCATCCCAGAACAGCATATGAACCCTCCCCCTAAGGATCCGGGGCATGTGGTTTCTCCCTTGCAAAGAAGCCAGCACACTTCCTTGGCGCGTACCTTCGCTTTCTGATAAAACCCTATTGTGTTCCTTTACTCTGTCCCTCTCTTCCATTCCTTTTGCCAGTCCCTTGAAAGATTTTCTTTTCACGGATAGACCAAGAACCTGGAACTGCCACTACCATGGACCTGCAAGAAAAGGGACTTAACATTTGCGAATAGCCCGTGACTACCATAATGACACATCACCCAAAGCCCCTGCCTGCTTTTCTTTCACCCAACCCATCACAACAGGAATTCCCATTGTGTAAATAAAATGTTGCCAGGGAAAGAGGTAGAGATTCCATGTGAGCTTTCAGTTTCTAACTACAGCTAGCCTGATCCTGTTCTGTGGCAAAGAAAAAAGAATCATCATGGCAGAGAGCTAGGAGTCCAGCAGGTTCCTGGGGATTCCCTATGAGTCCCAGAGAGTTGCCACGCCCACCCCCTGGGACTTGAGGGCAGCCTTCTCCCCAATCTACCCCTACCTCCTGCAGCATGAAAGACACACTTTTGAAGGTGAAGGTTGGGTGGGAGTGAGGGGGCATAGGGGGCCTTTGACAAATTCTGCCTGGGGATCCAGAACATAAACTGTGTAGCGCCCCTTTGCTTTGGTGGCCCCTCCTTGGATTCGCCTTCAGAGATATCACCTCCATGTGGTCATTTAGGAAGAGGTGTCAGGAAGGTGTGGACTTCAGGATCCAGAGGCTGTGGCTCTATCACTAACCGGCTGGCTTCATGACCTGGGCAGGTCAGTTAACCCCTTGGAGCCTCGGTTGCCTCACCTGTAAACTGGGTTAATTGCAATGTCTGCCCCACCTGACAGCCTCCCTGGATCCTTGTGAGGACTGACTGTTATGGTGGATGTCATAGCGCTTTGCACGGGGTGACACCTGAGCAAGCATAAAAGGTTATCTTTGCAGTGTTGTGGCCTTTGTAGGATCCTCACTGGGGACTGGCCTGCCCCACCTCACTCCTGCCCCTGGGAATGGCCCACCCTGTCTCCTGCCTCCCCATCTGTCCCCACCCAGACATGAGGCAGTCACTCTGCCAGCTCTGAAGAGGAGCTCATCTCTGAGATTTTAGACAGAATAATTTCCTCTCCCTCTCACACCTGCCTGTCCGGGAAAATCACACAACCCACACAGCGCACCCCCCGTACCCCGCCATGTGCACCCACACGCTCCCACAGCCATTATTTCTCTCCCCAGCCAGCAGCAAAGCAGCGAGGCTCGGGAGGAGGAGGGGGAAGCTGAAGAAAGGGGCTGGCAACCCCAACCCCGAGGGGTCCTAGCACCAGGCCGGGAGCTGACGTGGACACTGGGAGGCAGGAGCCAGGCTTTCTCCGCTCCCCCCTCCCCACCTGGGCTGCATCCAGTGACTGGCACAGAAGCCTGGGCCTGTGTCAGCCACCCTGGGCCTACCCTGCCCAGGCCTTGACCCGAGCTGCTGCAGGAGCTGCACGTAGCGGTCTGTCAGCACCCCATGGTCCTGCCGAGGACTGAGGTAGGGAGCCTGGATCACACGGCCCCTGCTGGTGGCAGAAACTGTGTGAGAACCCCCAAGTCTTGTCTTCTTTCTGCACTGCCTGCTAGAGCTTCTTGCCACTAGAGGCCTGGAAGCCAGAAGAGCCAGGAAAGGAGGTACAGAGAGAGCCTGCTCCAAGGGCACAGGAACGTGGGGATGTGGGGAGCCAGGTCTCCTCCGTCCCAGCACTGGCCACACCCACGGTGCTCCTGCCTGTGCTGCCTGTCACTGCCCAGCACTGCTAGGGCCAGGCTCAGCCAGCTCTTCGAAACAGCAGGTGCCCTCCTCCCACCGCACTGCCCTTAACAGCACAGGGCTCCATGGTAGGGTAAAGCCTCGAGGGCCCCGTAACATGTGGGCCAACACCCCAAACTGTGAATGGGTCTCCCCAGAACAGGGAGGCTTGTCTACAGAGGGGACACCCTGGCGGGGCTCCATGGTAGGGTAAAGCCTCGAGGGCCCCGTAACATGTGGGCCAACATCCCAAACTGTGAATGGGTCTCCCCAGAACAGGGAGGCTTGTCTACAGAGGGGACACCCTGGCCTTCTGCCCTCCAGTAGGAGCCAGGTTCTAGGAGGGACCCAGAGTGGCCAGTGTGGACCCCTCCTGCTCTACCATCCAGGCCCACAGGTCTGGAGGCTGATGGTGGGGAAATGGGGCTGGGGGAGCTGAGGAAGTGAGGGTCAGATCCAGGGGACAGAGGTGGAAGGCAGGCAGATCTTGGGCCCATTTCTACCATGATAAAGACTAAAGAGATGAAACTCGGAGACTAATGTCCACAGCTGTTTCTCCCCAGTCACGTCCCTCCACCCAAGGAGGAGAAAAGTCAGGAACAGGCTGAGACCCTGGGATCCCCTCCCTTCTAAACACACCTGCTCCCCCTCGGAGACTGGGGGGTGGAGGCTTACTGGGAGGGGTGCGGCTCCAGGGCAGGAGAGCCATCCTGGAGAGGGCAGGGATCTGGGGGGGACGTGGCCTCACTGCCCTCACAGAACAGGGCTCCTGACCCCAGGAACGGGAAGTGCCTTGTCTCCACCATTCCCACAGCCCCCTCCTCCCGACCCCTCCCCAAACTCCCACACCCCACCTCCATCTCCCCTACTGCCGTGCCGGCCCCAGGCCTGTCTGGAGCCAGACAGAGCATTTCTGGTCGGCTGGGCCAGCCTCAGGCGCCAAAGGGAAGGGACTTCTGTGGGCGCTCACCCAGAGATAAGCCTTGGGGAAAAGCGGGCCAGCCTGGGGGCTGAGAATGAGGCAGTCCTGCCATATTCAGGACCATAAATATGCCATGCTCTTTGACCCTCTAATCCCACTGTTTGGAATTCCTCCCACAGACATAATTACAAAGGGAACATAGTTTTATGTGCACAGCTGTTTATAGCAACGTTATTTATTATAGTAAAAAAGTGGAATCAGCTGAAATGCTCTGCAAGTTGGGGGAGGGTATTAATAGGCAGAATATTTCTTATAGATCCAAGAAAAATGATAAACTTGGAAAATTCCTCCTGAAGTAATGTTAAGGGAAGTGAGAACACAAACTTGTACATATTTATTCAGGTAATGGTGAGGTGGAGGGTAACCGAGCACCCATCTGGGCCACGCAATTGCTCTGGGTGCCAGAAGAACCACCATGAATGGGACCGAGTTCCCACCCCCTTGGAGGGAAGATTCCAGAGGTGAGCTGCCTGGTGAACCATGAATCAAAACAACAGGTAAGTACTTGCTGCCCCCTGCTACTTACAGTGGGCTCCATCCCTGCCTGGGCTCATGGGTCACCAGGGAGTGTCCCAGCAGAGGTGCACGGCTCCTAAGGCAGAGGAGGAAAGGGAGCAAAGCTGGTGGCACTGGGAGGTAGTGAGGCACCCAGCCAAGGGCAGTGGGCTCTGTCAGATGGGAGGGTCTTCCCCTGCAGGAGGGAAACTTGGGCTGCTTTCAGAAAGCCCATGAACCTTTGGTGTTTGTGGATGAACCAGGGGAGGCAGCCTCTGAAAGTGTGAGCTGGGTTTTCTACTAACCTGGCAAGTGGGAGCTCAGGAGTGACTGCACCTGAGGGGCTGGGGGTCCACCCTGCCCCCAGCATGGCCAGATCTGCAAGGAGAAGACACCCTATGGTGGCTTGGGAGGCAAAGGGGTCAGAGAGAGAGGTGGAAGTGTGATCTGAAGGTGAGCTAGCCCCAGTCCTGCTGGCACCCTGAGACCCACCATGCAGTGGGAAGCCACCTGGACAAGAGTCTTCCCATACTTGGTCCTGTGCGGGGTCAAAGATTCACAGGAGGCCCTTTCCATTGTCCCAGAGCCTGGAGGGAGCTCCCTGGGGTGGGGGAAGCCGAGGCATGGAATCGAGGGGGCGCTCAGGTCCAGCGTCCTAGGCAGAGTGGCTGCCTGTGGTCAGGGTTAGGGAGCAGGGAGGCCCCTCTGCCACAGCTGCTCCACCCCAGGCAGCTGAGAGCCTTCCAGCTCAGGGCCTGTGGGAGGCACCAGACAAACAGAGGATTCGGCAAGCTAAACATGCTATTAGCAGTGATGGAGAAGTGACAGTTATCTGCACAGTTGTCAGAAGCATCTCTCTGCCCCCTCGCACCAGCACCCGGGGAGGGGCCGCTGCTCATCTGCATCCCCAGAGATGCCCCAACCTGGGAAAGAAAGGCCAGGAGGCTGGACATCCTCTGCCACCACTCCCTCGTGCTCTGCCCTGGTCTTGGCCCCAGGGGACTTGCCCTTCATCTAGTGACTAGTGACGGGGACCTGGAAGCGAGGCCTACCTCTGCACCTGCCCCTGTGGCTGGGCCTTTGTTTCTCAAACTATAACCTGGGGAGGAATGAAGGTCACACCACTTTTCAGGGTTTTAGGAGGGTCCAATGAGATATTTTTTCTGAAAGCACCTTGCAAATGGTAAAGGACTACAGGGTCACCACTGTTACAATGCTTCCATCAGAAATGGAATCTTCAGGGGCTTTCACTATCTGTTTCATTCACACAGAATGAAATCAAGGCCCAGGGAGGCTACACAATTTGACCAAAGTCACACAGCTGCAAACAGAAGTAGGTGTCAGTTTCCAGGAGGAAGCTCAAACAACATCCGACCCACCCCCCAAGCTATAAAAGGGGATTTGAGGCCCAGAAATGGGAGATGATTCTCCTATGGCCACAGAGTGGGATGGAGGACAGACAGAACTGGAGGCCAGCTCTGCCCACTCCACTGCAGACCTGGGCCTTGTCCCGAGTTGGGGGATGCCAGCAAGAGCAGCCCGAGGAACAAACTGTTGCCAGAGCACTGAAGATCGGCCCCCGGCAGCGTCCAGGCTTTCTTCACCCCAGAGCCGCGGCTGGAGGAATGCAATTCCAATGGTCCAAGCATGGGCTCCACCCATGGCAGGCTAGAGGGATGGGCCTAGAGCAAGGGACAAAGAGCCTGCCCAGGTGCCATGGCAGGTTGCACCTTCGGAAACCTCCTGCTCTGTCTGAGGCCCTTGACAACCCAGAGCCTTCCATGATGCTTTGAACTTGGGCTTCCCCCAGCCCTGCCCCTGTCAGTCTCCCCACTTAACAGAAGAGAGCACCCCGGGCTCAGGGAGATCTGGAGATGGGCTGCCCACCCGCCCACACAGCGCCCATCACTTCTGCTGGCACTTCCCTCGAGTCAGCCTTTTGATCGCATTTGTGCACCAGTGCAGGGAGAGCACTGGGGAGGCCGGGATGATGATTGCACCATGTGGGAGAGACGAGGAGGGCGGGAAGGTGACTCACAGGACAGTAGGGGACAGGAAGTGTCTCTGGCACTTCCCTGGAAAAGTGGGAGGGAAGGATGCTGGTGACTCAGGGATGGTTGGGGAGAGGCATGTGGGGATGGAGCTCATCCCTCAAAGCCACCATTGTCTGCGCCCAGCTCCATACCCAAGGGGTGATAATTCCAATCTTGCCTGCTACTGCCTGGCTGTGGAGACCTTCCGGTGGCCATCTGCTCCTCTGAGCCTCACCTTCAGGTCTGTTGATGGGACCAGAGGCTCCAACTTGCAGAGCCGAATTGCTTATCCTACAGCTCTGAATGTCACCACTTCCAGCAGGTTCTTGCTGGAGATCTGCTGAGACCCCCACTGTAGTGGATTGAATTATGTTCCCCCAAAACTCATTGATGCTTGAATTGTGTCCCCAAGTTTTATGTATTAGAAACGTAGCCCCCACTGTGACTGTTAAGAGGGTGGGAAATCCTATTATGGTAATTGAAAGGTGGAGCCTTGAAGAGGTGATTGGATTGTAGGACCATGCAATAGTGAATGGATTAAAAATGGTGGTCAGGGGCGTGGTTCTGAGGGCTTTAAAAGAAGGGAGAGGAGATTTTGTCTTTCTCTCTCTGCTTCCACCATCTTGCAATGTGAGATCCTTGGGTCACTGTCGCCACCACCAGATGGACTTTGGACTTCCCAGCCTCAGAAACTGTAAGCAATAAATTTTGTTTTCTTTAAAAATTACCCAGTCTAGGGCCGGCCTGGTGGCGCACTGCTATAGTGCACCGCTTGGGAGCGCGGCGGCACTCCCACCAAGGGTTCGGATCCCACATACAGACCGGTTCCCGCTCACTGGCTGAGCGAGGTGCGGGAGCAACACCGAGGGTTGCGATCCCGTTGCCGGTCCTGGTCCGGTACGGGCGCGACACTGAGGGTTGCGATCCGTTGCCGCACATGGAAAAAGACAAAAAAAAAGGGAAAAAAAAAAAATTACCCAGTCTCAGGTATTCTGTTACAGCAACACAAAATGGACTAATACACCCACAAAGAGTAAATAAATACCCCACTCTTGGGCCCTCTTGTTCCCTGGTGCCACTTCCCTATGCCCTGTGCTGGGCTCCGTGACTGTGGCTGCCGGACTAACCCTCCCCCACGCCCAGTATCCCTGGAATGCTACAGCACTGAGCTCTGGTAGGGCACAGGGAAACAGCACAGCTCAGACTGGGAATCTCAGGCCCCAAAGAGAGGCTCCCACCCAGACGGAGGCAGGAGAGAGGCAGGCTGACACAGTGAACTCCGTCCCCTGTCCCCATGGTGCTCAGCCCGTCCCCTACAGCTTCCTCCCAAGCCACCTTCCCTGACATCCAGCCCATCCACCACCAAGTCTCCCCTCAGCCTAACCACTGCCCTGCAGCTCTGCCTCGGCCCAGGCCACTGCCTCCTTCACTTTTCATCAGGGAGACTCAACCAGCCAGTCAGCTCCATTCTGGCATGAAAATCCAGTCACGAAGAGTAGAGCAGGGGCTCGTGCTTTCTCCTGTCCCCTTCCATCCATCTCCCCGTCCAATAGGATGCTTGATGATATCACCCTGTGCATGTGGATCTCCTGGAATAGCAGCTCCACAAGGGCAGGGATTGCTGCTGGGTTTGTTCTCTGTGGTATCCTCAGTGCCCAGAAATTGGCACAAAGCCGGTGTTTAATACATATTTGTTGAATGTCAAATTAAGCAATGAATGGATATATTCTTCACCTGGAGAATGGGAATAGAGCCCACCAGCCCTCATCTACAACTCTGGATGATCCAGTCCAGATCCCTGGCCATGCAGAAGTGGAGTCCTGGGTCCAGGGAAGGGCGTGACTTGCCCAACTTCACCTGGCCAGGTAAGGGCATTGCCAGGTGTCCTGCCCAGGGATTTTTCTCCAAGATCAGTGTATTCCCCCCTAACCACTGAAAGTCTCCTGTGCTGGAGATCCACAGAAACCCAGAGCCCGGGGAAAGAGCCAGTGATCAGAGTCAGAAGTGGGGGGCCGGGGCCAGGACCCACAGATAAGCAGTATGGCCAGCGTGCACCAAGTGGACGCTGCAGAAACCTGCCCAAGCTGGGTTTGGATACACCAGGCAGGGGAAGAATGCACACAGGGTAGCAAAGTTGTCCCAGTGCTGTGGGTCAAATGTGTCCCCTAAAGGTTATGTACTGGAAATTTAATCTACATTATAACAATGTTAAGAGTGTGGGAAATCCAGCCATGGTAATTGAAAGGTGGGGCCTTTAAGAAGTGATTAGATAGTGAGGACTGTACCCTCATGAATGGATTAATCCATTGATGGTTTAATGGGTGTGGTCCTGATGGCTCTATAAGGAGAGCGAGTGAGCAGGTTAGCTCTCTCTTGCTCAGCCATTCACCATGTGACACCCTGCATTGCTGTAGAGTCACCACCAAGAAAAAGACCCTCACCGGATGTGCTCCCTGGACTTCAGATTCCCCAGCCTCCGAAATTGTACGAAATAAATTTTACTTTTTACAAACTATACAGTTTCAGGTATTCTATTACAATTGACAGAAACATACTAACACACCCAGCTTCCCAGGGCAGCATCAAGTCCTCTGTCGGCATCAAACCCTCTCCCTCGGGGACTCAGGGAAGGCTGGGACCATGAGCTGTTGCCCTGGCCCCGCTGCTCCCGACACCGACCCATCCGCAGCCTGGACTTCGGGGGCTGCTGCTTCTTCCGCAGGGCAGAGAGAGGAGTCTGAGAGGAGCTGCTGGGAGCAAGCAGGGACATCAGAGCCTCCTCCCCAACCAGATGCCCTGGGCCCTGAGCTCTTTCTGGGCTAGTAATGATTCTCACTCTCACCTGAGTGTGTTGGCATTCGAGACCCTGGCAGACACTGCTGGTTATCTAACAGTGGCCATCCCCAGGTGCTCTCCTCCCACCCTTCTCCATCGCTGGCCCAGTCAGCCTTCCATTAGAGACAGAGAACATGCCAGATGCTTGCTTTCCCAGCCATCTTACAGCTAAGGCATTGTCATATAGTCCAATCCTAGAGAAGGGGACCTGGAAGGAAGTCCGCTGAGACTTCTGGGGGAACTGCCTCCTTTCTGCCTTTGAATATGGAGGGCATGTTGTCTAGTGTTGTGGCAGCTATCTTGT
>NW_007731661.1:44459-45947 GCF_000696425.1 Galeopterus variegatus
AATCCTAGAGAAGGGGACCTGGAAGGAAGTCCGCTGAGACTTCTGGGGGAACTGCCTCCTTTCTGCCTTTGAATATGGAGGGCATGTTGTCTAGTGTTGTGGCAGCTATCTTGTGACAACGAGGACACAGGCCCAAGGAGGAAAAATTGTTCTTGACCATACCGTTGAGCTGCTAAGTTAACCAGCCCCAGCAATGCCCTGCCTCTGTTTGTTACCTAACATTGTAAAACATTATGCGTGTTTACATACTTTAGTTGGGCAGTTTGTTTACTTAAATCCAAAAGCACCATAACTGATACAAAGGCTCAACACCACCTGGTGCCCACTGCCTTTCCAGCCTCACCCTCCACCTCTGCCCTTCTGACACGTCTCTGGGGGAAACATGCTTTGCTTTCTCTTGGCTTTGCCTGCTGCCTACAAGTTCGCTCTGGTCTTCTATTATTGGTGAGCTCCGAGCCATCCTTCAAAGCCCAACTCAAATGCCCCTTCCTCTGCAAAGCCTTCTGAGCTCTCTGAGGCAGAACTCAAGGCCATGTCTTGCTACTTCAAATGTATTCACTGTGGAGCTTTCCACTGAATTCTCTATCCACCTGTCATCTGGCCACCCCACTGCACCATGAGCTCATCAGCAGCTTTCTCCTTTGTGTGTGTCTCCTCCAGCATCACATGTGGTATGCTGCAGGTGCTTGGTAACTGTTGAATATTGCACTACTGAAAACACTGCTTCCTCACTTCCTCCAGTCCTCAGCTCTCCTTGTCCAGCTGGGCAGGAAGGTGGAGCACCTCTCAGGCCCCAGAGGAAATGAGCTCCAAGTGAGTATGTGGTATGGGAATAGCCTTCCATTTAGCCACACTGCCCCTGCTCCCTTTGACCCATGTTGGTTCTCAGGCCCAGAGAGGGGAAAGGATGCCCAAGGTCACCAGGCTGCTTGGGGCAGAGCAGGGACTTTAGAACTGAGTAGGGAAACTGGGTGTGTTTTGGAGCTGGCATGACAGCTGTCCAAATTGACATGACAATGCAGGAGACAGGAGCTGAGGTTGCTGAGGGAGCTGTCAGGTGCTGAACAATGCCACCTGCCAGCCACTGAGGAGCAGAGGGGGTGGGGAGGAGGAGGCGAGCATGGTGCTGAGAACAGGCCTGGGACCCCTCCCCCAGACACACGCATACCCCAGCCCGTGCCCCTCAGCCTTGGGAACCGGAGAAGCCATGGGTGGCCAGGATGGAGCAAGAGAGCTGGATCAACCTCTCCCTGAGCAAAGGTGTGGACCCTCAGTCTGGTGTTTCAGGGTACACCAGGGCTCCTTTGGCAACCCAACAAGGAAAGGGGCTTGGAGGGCTTTGGAGACTGGGATGGTGCTTTACCCATGTGCAAGGCAGGAACCAGAGCTCTGGGGAGCTGGGCTGGGCTCCTGGGCTCCAGCCCTGCTCCTCTGACAGCTACTTGCAGGATTAAGTAAGTGCTGCGAAATCTGAGCCCCCGCTGGAAC
>NW_007731661.1:46541-56305 GCF_000696425.1 Galeopterus variegatus
TGTCCCCTTCCCCCAAAACAAATTTCTGTTCCCAAAGGTAACTACTTCAGCTAGTATTTTTAAATAAAATAATACATTTCAAGATATATATATATATTTGTATAAAATATATATATGTATGTATGCTATATATAGAAACACACACACACAATTCAAGCAATACCAAATGTCTAAGAAGAAATGTTTCTGTCCCCCAAATAATCATTAACAATTTCTTAGGAACTCCTCTGGATCTTTCAAAATTCACATACAGGCCCAAGATATTTGCTGCTGTTTCCTCATAGACATATGCTTGCTATTGCTCTGCACAAACGGGCCACACGGGCTCTCACAGATGCTGTCCCACTTTCTCCTCGCACACCCTGAGAGCCCTGCCTGGGTGCCGCGCTCTGTTTAACCCTTTCACTGGGGGTGGACACCTGGGGTCTTTACTGATTGTTTCCCAGGCAGACCCCCTCTCAACCTCCCCAAGGATGAGCATGGGGTCACATCGCCCTCACTGTACCTTTCCTAGCAGGTGGCCCTGGCCTCCAATGAGGGAGTGCTGGCTGTATTTGCTCTGCACCAAAAACCTTCCAGCCCACGCGACCCTGTGCCTGTGGCCCCTGCAGCCCCTTTGCTTTACTTCTCCCTCACTCCGAGTTCCATGAACCCCAAGCAACGTCAGAAGCATGGGAGTCAGCGTGGCCAGTGAGGCCCAGCAAAAGGGGCTTGAGGGCCACCCACCCGCCACCCCTAGCCGAGCTGAGAGAACACCTCCAGCCAGCTTTGCAGCAACTCCATGTCTCCTCCTCCTACTGCTGCTATGGTTCAAAAAATAAAATAAACACCCTCTGCACCAAAAAGTGAAAAAAAAACAATAAAAAATTTAATATTTCTGGGATGTAGTTCTTCCCAAAGAGGAGGCAGCTGCTGCTAGAGCTGAGTTTGGCAGATGCACGGGTGGGCTTTTTATTTTTCTTATTAGTATTTTCATTTTTTTTTTTCCCCAGGAGGTGCCTCTGGTTAAAATACATTCCTGGAATGTGACCTCCATGTGCTCTGCTGTTAATTAAAGTTGCCTTATTAGTGTTTCCTTTGCCTGTTTGCCTTGTTGGCTTGTTTGTAATGATTGCTGGGGCTTCTGAGTGACAGGATGTAACAACAGGAGGTCAGGTCAGGGGAGGGACATGTCCACAAGGTCAGGGGGAGCTGCCCAGCAACTGGAAGCCAAAAGAGTCAACCAGCCAGGGAGGTCAAATCCTCCCTAGAGTAGGCTGTCTGCTGCTTGGAACTTTCGTGAATACATCGGCCACCCTCTTCGTTAAGTGTGAGGTGCACTAAAGACATTTTCAGACATGCCTTCCTCTATTGCACCATTTCTTGGGAAACGTTTAGAGAGGTATTTCATCAAAACGAGATTACAAGAGTCATCCTATCTTCAGTCACCCTATCTGGTCCTGTCACTGGGCAGTTTTCTGAAAGCCACCACTGTTCCTCCATCTTCGACCCAAAGCTGGGCTGACCAGGGAGAAGCTGGGTCAGCAAACAGGGTGCAAACCACGACAGCCCAGCTGAATGATCCCCAGAGAAAGACCATAGCAGTGAATTAAGGATTCAGGTTCCCAAGTCCCCTTGATTATACCTTGTGTTGGCATGTGGTAAGGGTCCCGTTGTGCAGGTTGGCCACTGCTCAATCAGAAATGGCAGCCCACAGAGGTTGGCCTTGAACCCGGGAAGGCTACCCACCATTCAGCCAGCACCCCACACTCCATTACGTGGCCACTGTGGAATGAAAGTAGAGTCCAGACATTGCACTGGCCCCTCTACCCTGACAGCCCAGTGCCACTGACTTCCTGGAGGCCCTCCCTGCCCCCCTCTCACAGGCCTGGAGGGGAGGGAGTGCAGGTTCCAAGGCCCTTCCCTACCAGCAGCTTAGGGCTGTGCCTCCTGCCAACCCTTCTTCTGGGCTCAGGGGACATCTGCGGGAGTTTTAGTTGCATGACTGAAGATCCAGGGGGCCTCATAGAAGGCTTTCACTGTGGTGTGCAGTCTTTCCCACTTCCCTTTCATTGTCTGTCCCCCTGCTCCACCCTGTGCCCATGGGAGCTCCACATCTGCGGGAGTTTTAGTTGCATGACTGAAGATCCAGGGAGCCTCATAGAAGGCTTTCACTGTGGTGTGCGGTCTTTCCCACTTCCCTTTCATTGTCTGTCCCCCTGCTCCACCCTGTGCCCATGGGAGCTCCAAAGTCACCTCCCCCTATCAAGCAGAGCAATTGAGCTCTGGGCCAACAACCCTAGATGCAAACCCAGTTCACCTCCAGCTCAGACAAATCCTCCAGCTCACAGCCACCCCACCCACTCACACGCACACACATCCTCACCCACATGTGGCCGTGTTATACCCTAGGGGTGTTCAAGCTCCTGCCCCTGTTCAACTCCGTTTGGAGGGACCAGCATCCATCCATGGGACAGATGTATGTGCATGGCCCTCTGGCTTTCCCGGAGCACAAGCCTAGCACTCTGGCTGACACTGACGTGGACTCACGTGGACTTTTGGAGCAATGAGGGCCCAATCCAAACTCCTCGCCTGAGCAAGAGGACACAGGGTGCAGGATGACAACCGTAAGTGTCCGTTCAGGCCCCTCAGCTGGCCTGAGTCTCTGCTTTCTCCCCACAGACAAGAGAGCCAAGGAAATGGATCCAACCCACCAGGGGTATGGGGGCACCCAGGATGTGGCTGTGGCTCTTCCTCAGGCCACACCCCTCTCTGGATCTCAGGTGACATCTCTCTGGTGATGAGGGGAATGGACTCTATCAGCCATGCACAGCCAGTCTGCACTCACAGCCCCCTGGGCCTGGCATCCGAAGGCTGGCATCCCAAGGCTGCCTCTAGACTCCGAGGGAGCAAATATGTGGTGGGCACTGTGGCCAAGGATTTGCCCAACTGAGTCTGGATGGCCCCTGAGACCCTCGCCTGACATGTCCATTGCTTCTCCAACTGGACAGCAAGTGCTGCAGATGTGGCCACAGACCATCTGAGAGCCCTCTGACGAGGCCAGTCGAGGACCTGGGGCTCCGAGGTCTTCTCCGAGACTTTTTTCTGGAAACCTCATTCCCTGGAGGAGAAACTGCAGCCCAGGGGAAGGGGCGAGGCAGGTGTGCCCCCCAGGCTGGCCCCCGCGTGCCCTCCCCACTCCTGGTCCCATAGGGAGCAGCACCAGGATTCTGTGACAGTTGTACTGGCAGCTGTCAGAGCTGCCTCATTCCCTGAACTCACTGTCTAATGAGAGCCCATTTAAGCCTCCTTTATTCCGCATAATTATTCCCATTAGAGGGTTTTGTTCTCTTTATTTGAGAAATAAAACAGTTTTAAATCCTCACAGCAAGAAAGGAGCATGCCAGCTTGGGGCTCTCACTGGGGCAGGGGCAGGGCTGAGGCTCCTGAGTCAGGGCTCCAGCGTCCCCAGGCAGCTATCGACTGTGTCACTGGGCAAACGCAGCCAGAGCCTGGGAAGAGCAGCAGAGGCAGCGGCCAGCTCCAGCCCAGGCCCGCGTGTGAGCTGTGGGAAGTGGGACAGGTCCCACCCAGTCTCCTCACTGCTGGCCTCAGCAGCTGTCCCCACGGAACCACCCATAACCCTCACCAGGCCTGGGGAGCTGAGCAGTGCTAGGGCTGTTTTTCCCCTTGACAGTGAGTAAAGAGGGGATGTTCAGTGGCCAGCCCAGGGTCTCTCAGGTGTAGCAGGAGTATTAACAGTAAGAATAAGGATTGCCATTAATTGAGTCTTTTCTACATGCTGGGCATGTCTGTTCTAAACCTTCAGGTACACAACCTCACTTACTTATTACCACAGGCTGCAAAGGAGGCACCAGTCTCTCAAGGTGAGACTCAGAGGCGTGAGGCAAAGTGCCCCAGTTCACCAGCTCCTGTGTAACCAGCTGGGCTTTGAACCCACATTTTCCTGCCTGTCACTTCTCAGCCTCAAGAATGTGCGTGAGCTGGACCAGGACTCCGAGGGCATTCAGGCACACTGTGCTGCGCCAGCCCCACTGAAGTGCTCAGAAAGCGTGTCCTGAACCCCAACTGTGTGCCAGGCACTGTGCACTGGGGAGTGGTGGACAAGGCGGACAAGACGTGGCCCTTCCCACTAAGGAGTCTGCAGGGAGCAAGGGAGACCCTTAAGTAAGCTCAAAACGGCCATCTATGGCAATGATCACGAAATGAACTGCGTCCTGCATGGGGAGCCGTGGGGAGCCACTTTGGTGGGAGCGTGCCCTGCAGAGAAGGGGAAAGGGCAGTCGAAGAAGAGGGGACACCTGGGCTAAGGCACAGGGGGGCAGTGGGTGAGGGGCATTTGGGAATTGCTGAAGGCCTTGGGGGTGGCAGGAGCTGAGAGGGAAGAGCCCCTCTGGCAGGGGTCACTTGCTTCCCTCTGGGGCTTTGCCCAGGGAGGGCGCCACTGTCCTGGGCTGCCCAGAGAAGCAGCTGGGGTTCTGACATGAAGAGAAGGCTCCTCCAGCCCCTGTCAGCCAGGCAGACCTACCCTCTCTGCCCCATATCCTCACCCATAGAATGGAAACTCTCACACCCAAGGCTCTATTCTTTTTCTAAGGTGGTCACGAGAGCCAAAGATCATAAGGGATCACTTCTTGTAAAGCAAAAGCACTAGAAGAATGTAAGTGAAAAGGACTAGGATGTCAGAGCTGAGGGGCCTCTAGGCTACTCTAGCGCCCAGCCTTCATTTTATAGAGGAAAAAACAGGCCCAGGGAGGTCAGAAAATGTACCTGAGGTGAGTTAGAGCTTCTCTCCTGCACCATGCTACCTCCAGACTGGCAACCTTTTCTCATCTTCTTCACCTGCCCCCGCCCCCAAATATTTCTCCTCAGCTTGCCATGCTGAATAGGATCACACCATTGCCATGGTTTCTTGGAGGTGATTAACATGCAAGCCCTTCTTAGGGACACTTTAAACAGGTGTCAGTCACTCACACCTTAGTATGAATTAGTTTTCGCAGCTGCTTTCCTCAGAGCTAACAAGGCAAGGGCGTTGGTGGGAGGAGGAATTTTTAAGAATTTTTTTTAAGAGAGAGGGAGGGATAATTGTGGGTCCTCTAGTTCTGCTCAGGGAGAACAAGCTTCAATGGACTCAAAGCGCCTGTTATCGTACAAAGAGGATTCCTGGTCTCAAGTGCAGTTTCTACAATTTATTCACTCTGAGCCCCAAGTCTCATCTTTGTAAAATGGCAGCAGTGAACTGGCTGAATCAGAAGTCCCTTCCAGGCTGACATTCCAGTTTCCCTCTGTGCAAGGAGAGGCTTCCAGGAAGGAGGTGGGCAGCCTGTCAGTGCCGCCAACTACCTGACCACCCCCAGCCCAGGACAGGAATGCCAGGCCTCAGGGAGTGTGCATCTCATCGGTGCAGTCCTGTTGCTGCTTTCCACAAAGCCGGGGCCCCAGCAGGAGTCAGTCACAGAGGGATCCCGCCTTGTCAGCAGAGCAGGGAGTGAACTGAACCTCAGCCCAAACCCATCTTCAGCTCCGAACAGCCTCTGTCAGGGAAAAGGACCTGACTTCCCCATGACATGCACCACAGCCTGCTCTATTTCTGAATCCTGCACAGCCCACAGAGCTCGATCGTGTCCGTTCTCTCTCCCTCTTTCTGTTGAAGGACCTGACTTCCCCATGACATACACCACAGCCTGCTCTCTTTCTGAATCCTGCACAGCCCACAGAGCTCGATCGTGTCCGTTCTCTCTCCCTCTTTCTGTTAACAGTACAGGTTGAGTGTCCCTTATCTGAAATACTTGGGACCAGAAGTGTTCCAGATTTCAGAGTTTTTTGGATTTTGGAATATTTGCAGAATACATACTTGTTTTGGATTTTGGAATAGTTCCATTACACTTACCAGCTGAGCATCCCTAATCCCTCACCAGAGTACTACTCTGTTATAATTCATGAACCAACATTTACATTTGTTTTGGATTTTGGAATAGTTCCATTACACTTACCAGTTGAGCATCCCTAATCCCTCACCAGAGTACTACTCTGTTATAATTCATGAACCAACATTTACATCATTATCAACCAAAGTCCAGAGCTTTACATTAGGACTCACTCTTGGTGATCAAGTTCCCCTCTATTCCTAGTTTACTGAAAAATTTTATCACAGGCATTGAATTTTGTGAAACACACTTTCTGCATCCATTGAGACCATCATGTGACTTTTCTTCCTTAGCCTGTTGATATGATGAATTAAATTAAATGATTTTTGGATGTTGAACCAGCCTTGCATACCCTGGATAAATCCCACTTGGCCTTGGTGTATAATTCTTTTAATACATTATTGAATTCTACTTGCCAATATTTTGTTAAGGATTTTTACATCTATATTTATGAAAAATATTGGTCTGTAGTCTTCTTATAATGTCTTTGGTTTTGGTATTAGGATAATGCCAGCCTCATAGAATGAATTAGGAAATATTCCTTGTGCTATTTTCTGAAAGAGATTGTAGAATATTGGTTTAATTTCTTCATATATTTATTGATATAATTGTATATATAATGGTATAATACATATATATATATATATATATATATATTGGTATAACATTTGGTAGCATTCACCAGTGAACCCATCTGGGCCTGAATGAATGAGAAAGTCATTTCCTACCAGATGTTTGCATTCCTAAGGAATGGGTTGCACCCAAGGTTATTATCAGCTGCTGCTGTAAGAGATGCTGAATTAATAGAGGTTTCCATAATCCCTGGTCATGGAATTGGGCGTGCCATCCTACTCCACAAAGCTCACATCCTCTTAAGATGAGAAGTCCCACTTTCGAAGGGGCATTGGAAAATGAGCGTGTATCAGTCAGAATAGACTGAGTCTTACTGCAGTAACAAAAGAGTCCCAAATCTCAGTGGCTTCTCTGTGAGGTTCCATGTCCACCATGGGTTTGCTATAGCTCTGATCCACGTCAGCTTTGCTCTGGGACCCAAGCTGACAGAGTAGTTTTTATCTAAAACATTCTAATTAGTAGCAGAGGGAAACGAGGCATGGCAAAGCACAGGACAGCCCTTACAGGGGTCTGAAAGGGGCATTCGATGTTTCTGTCCACATATCATAGGCCAAAGCAAGTCACATAGCCACGCCTTAGTTCAGCTGGACACGGATGCCCCATCTTCCTGCAGGGAAAGGTCCAGCAGGCTATGACCAATGGTGTTGCATCTACCCTAAGGAATCCATCGGAATGGTGTGAGGACTGGGAAAGGTGAGGAGCTAGAGGAGAGGAGTCTGAGGGATGACATGATGGTTTCCTTCAAACATTCTAGAGGACACAGGACAAGACTTATTCTGTACAGCTCCAGAGGTGGCCTGAGGACATGTCCACTGGCCGGGAGTCACTGGCTTCTGATGACCACAAGAAGCACCTCTGACAAGAGGGACTTCCCAGCAATGGGGAGCAAGGAGGTCACGCATTAACTGGGCACCTCCAGAACCAGCACAGTGCCACCAACTGACAGCTCTGTTTCAGCCCAGCTTCCCCTCCACCAGATGATCAATACTGCGCCCAGCTGCCCACACAGCAGGGAGCTCCCTGTCCCTGGCAGGATGAGCCAAGCCTGGATGCTCATATGACCAGGCTGGGGATGGAGCCCCTGCACTGGGAGGATGAGGCTCCCAGCTGCATCTTTTTAGAGGAGGAGAGTGGCTCCCCCCAGAGTACCCTTGGGATGGGGCGTCTGGCAGGGCGCTGTGCTCCCTCTCACCAACACATGACCCTCTCAGAACTGCCAGCTGGGCTGCTGCATAGCCACAGTTCCAAACAAGCATGTTTTGTGGGGAGGGGCCACAAGGCAGAAAATTCTCAGCCTCAGGCAGCTACCCAGGGCTTTGAGAACTTGAATCCTGGCCAGGACTATTACTGACCATCTCCGTGACCTTGGGCAAGATGCCTAACTGCAGGAGAGGGGTCACTGAACTAATGCACTCGCAAGGAACTCAGGTGGGCCTGCTGGCCTGTGTCTTGGGCCAGTGCAGCTCCCACAGCCCGCTCAGGGGCTTTACCCTGAGCAGGCGGTGCCAGTGACACTGCATGCCCCCCGCAGGCCTGATGTCTAGAGAGAGACTGGCTGCTCACTCACTGTTGATTTGCTGCCCAGAGTTATCAGACCCGTCTCGCCATGGTAATAACCTTTCAGGAGGACATCCTTTCTAGTTAGCAAAATGCAAACTGACAGCCTCTGCAGGCTCCAAGCCTGTGTCCTGGCCAGGGTGAGGATCCAGTCTTGGACTCTTACTCACTCCAGCCTGACTGTTAGTCTGGAAAGGGCCAAAAAAATAGAGGGCCCCGCCTGCAGCCCAGACACCTGCGTGTCCCCTGGGATCTCTCTGCTTGCCCAGCGTGGTCATTGGATCATCAGCTGGAAGGCCAGCTCTCCCTCCACCTCCCGTTCCAGCAGCACTTCACAGTTTACAAAGGAAGCTTCTCCATCCCCAGGAGAGTATCTGACCTCATAACTTCCTCAGAAAGGAGGTAAACAGCTTGCCCACAGCCACTCCACTGGTAAGGGACAGGCAAAGATGGGAACCCACCTCTCCTGTCTCTCAGAGCCCAGTGCACCTCACACAGCTGTCCTCCCTACCACCCCACTCATGGGCAGCTCTTGGGCTGCCTGTAGGTGGGCAGGAAGCCCCCTGCCTCTTCCCCTATCCCTGGCAAGGCCGCCACATCCTGGGGTCAACACCAGATGAATTTGGCACTCACAGTGCAACATCACTTTAATTAGGAGGCAGCTGAGATGGAAGTTGCCAAGGCATTCACAGTGACCTCCTCCCTTCTGCCCTGTGGGTCCCTCCCTGCTCCAGCTCAACCCAATACCCCCAGGGTGGCTGTGTGGGGAGGAGGGGAAGTCAGGCCTGGTGCTGGGGGCTGGCCAGCCAGAGGCCAGGGACCACAGAGCTGCTCACGTCCCCACATTTCTGAGCGTCCACATCCCTTGACCTGCTTCCAGGGGCCGAGGAAGGCCCCCACCCCTCCACTGGGGACAGACGCCTTCTGCACTCAGCCAGAGACTGCCCAAGAATTCTGGCTGCCAACCTCAGCAGAGAGGCATACAGAGGTCATGTCTTCCAGGCCCTCCAAGTCCTGTCCCGCCCCAGGCGTGCATAGTCAGAAGCCATGCACGTTTGAATCCCGACCCCCCAATGCCTGCCCTGCCTGGATTCCCCATCACCCCACCCCCAACCCAGGCTGCGGCTCACCTCCCTCTCCAGCCACAGGAGAGTTCCCACTCCCCACCACTTCCTCCCTTAGTGTCTGAGTTAGGGATGCGCCTCTGGTCATGACTACCCTCCCCTGAAGGCCCTGCAAGGCCATTTGTATGATTTATTTATTTATTTTTTTTTTTTTTATTGTTTTATTTTTTTTTTATTTTTATTTTTTTTTTAATTTATTTATTTATTTATTTTTTTTTTAATTTTTTATTTTGTCAATATACAATGTATATGATCATTTGTATGATTTATTTTGATTTTCCCTTCATCTCCTTTCCTCTGCACATCCCCCACGGATGTCGTTAAATATACCTGTGTCCTTGAAACTATCAGGTGTGATTCAATGTGTGCATGTTTACACGATTGGGTGCATGGTATAGCCTCTGTCCGTTATGCAGTTTTTTACTCAGAACTCCAGGTGGCTGTATGTCACCTTGTTTGTGGCTTTTTTTTTTTTTAAGATGACCAGTAAGGGGATCTTAACCCTCGACTTGGTGTTGTCAGC
>NW_007731661.1:56951-58143 GCF_000696425.1 Galeopterus variegatus
ACTCTCCCGAGTGAGCCATGGGCCAGCCCTGTTTGTGGCTTCTGATGGCTTTTTTCAGCAGTTTTGGAGATGGGGGCACGTGCACTGGGCTGCAGTACGAGGAGGCCAGGTGAGGAGCCCATGGGCAAGTGTGGGGTCATTTTAAGCTACTTGCTCTGACGAGACCCCTGCTCAGTCCCCAGCTGCTCAGTAGCCTTGGTGTCCCATGGTGTTTTGTGTAAGGAAGGCTCTTAAGGAACCCATGGAGGGTAGCTGTGGTGTCAGCCAGACACCCATGCAGTAGTCAAATTAGGGAGAATGGGAGTCCATGAGCTCTCTCCCAGGGGTCCTCCAGGGGGACCTTGGCCACACAGACATCATGTCTAGGTCTGAGGGCAGAAAGATGCCCCTGACACCCAGGGTGTGTTGTGTGGAAGGTGTGGGTGTTGTTGGGGATGTTGCTGCCCATGTCACAGTGATGAGATAAGAGAGAAATGGCCCTCCAACCCCCAGCTACCTGCGCTGTGTCCGAGTCTAGCTCTGGTTTGAACTAATGCACTGCAGATCGCCCCCACCATCTCTCCTGAGTGTGCAGGAAGCCCCGCCAGCTTCCATCCGATTCTTGTTGCTCCCTTGTGGAAGTTCCAGACTTTTTGAGTTTGTTAGCCCTTTTCTCCCACATGTGTATTTTGGAGACTACCTTCGATGCTTTCTGGAGCAAGGAGGGTTTTGATGAATCCTCTCCAGTATGCTTCGTGCTCTGTGCTTTCCTGGGGCTCCTCCCTTTCCACTGGCCTGGACACGCCGCCCCACTACATGCAGAATACAATGCTGGCAGGGATCATTCTGTCAGCCTGTTTGGGCATTCGCCCACTCGCAATTCCCTAGATGAGCTTGCCCTGTGTGCTGGGCCCTGTGCTGCAATGAGGCCCTCAAGGAACCATGGTCTGGTGGAGACACGGGCCCGTAACCAAACCCTGACCACACAGGCTGACACCACTGGAACTCAGGGTGGCTCAGGGTGAAGAGAAAAGAGACTAACCACCAGGAGAGGAGGGGATGTCAGAACCTCCTTGGAGAGTAATACTCTTGCAATGAGCAATCTGAAAGTAAAACTTGAAAACAACTTCATTTACAAATAGCATCAAATCAGGCCGGCCCGTGGCTCACTCGGGAGAGTGTGGTGCTGATAACACCGAGGCCACGGGTTCGG
>NW_007731661.1:58646-66980 GCF_000696425.1 Galeopterus variegatus
GACAACACCAAGTCGAGGGTTAAGATCCCCTTACCGGTCATCTTTAAAAAAAAAAAAAAACAAATAGCATCAAATAATAAAATACTTAGGAATAAATGTTAACAAAAGAAGTGGATAAGTTATACTCTGAAGGCTACAAAACACTGTTGAAAGAAATTTAAGATCTAAATAAAAAGAAGACTTAATATTGTTAAGATGAAAATACTCCCCAAATTGATCTACAGATTCAATGCAATCCCTATCAAAATTCCAGCTGGTTTCTTTCAAAAAATTGACAAGCTGATCCCAAAATTGATAATAAAATGTAAGGGGTCCGGTATAGCCAAAACAATATAGAGAAAGAACAGAGTTGGTGGATTTCCAATTTCAAAATTTACTACAAAGCTACATTAATTAAGACTGTGTGGCACTGGCATAAGGATATGCATTCCAATCAGTGGAATGTAACTGAGAATCCAGAACTAAACCCTCCCATGTATGGATAATTGATTTTTGACAAGCGTGACAAGACAATTCAATGGGGGAAAGAGCAGCCTTTTCAATAGTTGGTACCGGGACCACTAGATACCCACATGCAAAATGAATTTGCATCCCTACCTCATATCAGAGGTATTAGTCCATTTCTGTGCGTATAACAAAATACCTGAAACTGGGTGATTTATAAAGAAAACGAAATCTGTTGCCCGCAGTTTCAGAGGCTGGGAAGTCCAAAGTCCAGGGAACACATTTGGTAAACGCCTTGGTGGTGGCAGTAGTGACCCAGGGGTCTCACATGGCAGAAAATGGTGGAGCAGAGAGAGAGCTAACCTCCTCATTCACTCTCCTTTTAAAGCCCTCCAAACCACGCCCTGACCACCATTATTAATCCACTCACTACTGCACGGTCCTACAACCTAATCACCTCTTCAAGGCCCCACCTTTCAATTACCATTATAGGATTTCCCACTCTCCCAAAAGTCACAGTGCGGGCCACGTTTCCAATTCCTGGAACTGTGGGGGTCACAATTCAATCAATTCACAGTACCATATACAAAAAATTAAGTCAAAATTGATTAAAGATTTAAATGCAAGAGCTAAAATTATAAAATTCTTACAAGAAAACATAAATGTAAATCTTCATGATGTGGGATTAGGCAATGGTTTTTTAGCTACAACACCAAAGAAAAAATAGATAAATTGAACTTCTTCAAAATTAAAAACTTTTGTGTTTCGGGCCGGCCCCGTGGCGTACTCGGGAGAGTGCAGCGCTGGGAGCGCAGGAGACGCTCCCGCCGCGGGTTTGGATCCTATATAGGAATGGCTGGTGCGCTCACTGGCTGAGTGCGGTGCGGGTGACACCACACCAAGGTTTGCGATCCCCTTACCAGTCACGAAAAAAAAAAAAAAAAAAAAAAAAAAACTTTTGTGTTTCAAAAGACATCATCAAGAAACTAAAAAGACAACCCACTAAGTGGGAGAAAATATTTGCAAATCATATATCTGATAAGGGACTTATGTAAGGAATATATAAAGAACTCTTACAACTTAATGAAAAGACAAATAGTCCAATTTAAAAACAGGCAAAGGATCTAAATAGACATTTCTCCAAAGAACATATACAAATGGCCAATAAGCAGATGAAAAGATGTTAGACATCATTAGCCATCAGGGAAACACAAATCAAAACCACAATGAGATACAACTTCACACCTGCTGGAGTGGTTATAATGAAAGATACAGGAATGAGTGTTGCTGAGGCTGTGGAGAAACTGGAACCCTCGTGCACTGCTGATGAGACTGGAAAATGATGCATCTGTTTTGGAAAACATCCTGGCAGCTCCTCAAAATGTTAAACACAGAGTTACCACGTGACCCAGCAATTCCCCTTCTAAGTATATAACCAAAAGCAATAAAAACGTATGTCCCTACAAAAACTTGTACACAAATGTTCAGAGCAGCATTATTTATAGTAGCCCAAAGGTGAAAACAAGCCAAAACTCAATCAACAGATGACCCAATAAATAAAATATGGTACATCCACACAACGGAACATCATTCGGCAATGAAAAGGAATGAAGCACTGATACATGCAACAAGATGCATGAACTCTGAAAACAGTACACTAAGTGAGAGAAGCCAGTCACAAAAGGCCACATATTGCATGATTTCATTTAGATGAAATGTCCAGAGTGGACAAATCCACAGAGACAGAATGAAGATTCGTGTTTGCTTCGTGCTGGGGATAGGAGGTGGAGTGGAGGGTGGGGAGGTGACAGCTGAGGGTACTGGGTTTTCCGGGGGTGATGAAAATGTTTTAATGTTGATTGTGGTGATGGTTGCACACTGAGAATATACTAAAAGCCATCAAAGTACATACTTTAAATGGACTAATTGTATGGCATGTGAATTATATCTTAATAAAGATGCTTATTTTTAAAACCTGCTTGGAGGGGCATTTGCAGCGGTTCAGTCCTCTTTTTCAGGCAATAAAGCTTTAAGGGGAGGAAGAAATACCAGCTCCAGGTGCCAGAGCCCAGCAGCACCACAGAGCAGCTGGGTTGCCCTAACCAGGTCACCTCCCCCTCTCACCTCATCCTCACCAGGGACAGGCAGAGCTGCTCATTTCTGAGGGCCTTTCCACCCCTGATGTGTAACGACCTCAAACATTTGAGCTCTTTGAGCCAGCAGCCCCACGTCTGGAAATCTAGCCCAGGGAGCCATCCTCATGGAGAAGAAAGCTCCATGTTCAAAAACTGTTCAGTGCAGCATTTTCTGCAATGGTGGAAAACCAGAAGCCACCTAAGTTTCCAAGAACAAGAGAAGATTATATAAATTATTAACTGCCCCTGTGCCATTTTCAACCACATCTATAAACATGGACCACGTGGGGAAATGCTGCTGCTGTGATGTGCGCTGAAAGGCAGGACACAGAACTGAGCGAGGACATGGGCTTTGAACATGCAGATGTCACCAGCGAGGAACAGGGAGAGCTTGGAGTGACAGGATGGTGGAAGTGGTGGGGCTGTGAGCAAGACTCCCTCTTCTATTCAGAGCCCACCAATGTCACCATCATGGTGTTTGTGTGCACCAGCAGGTTGGATGGACTCCTCGGCATGTGACCTTTGTGTACAGGTTCCCCACAGAAAGAGCAGCTGCCCCATGGGGCAGATGGACCTGGGGTGAGGAAGCCAGGAGGCTCATGGCCACTTCCCCAGGCTGTAGGGTCCCCGATGGGCAGAGCTCCCTCAGGGGCAGCTGCGGTGGACAGTGAGGCAGGTCAGCTGAGGACAGCCAAGTGTGACGAGCAGACGCCACCAGGCAGCCAGGGGCTCTTGTGGCCAGAGCCTGGAGGTGAGGCAGTGAGGGGGAGACCTGCCCATACACCCTGCGGAGCATCCTCACCCAGCTGGAAGGGGGCCGGGCTGGATTAGTGCACCCCAGGAAAAGCAGAGGCTCCGTCCAGGGTGAATCACTGCAAACTTCTCCTGAACAGACATCATTGTGGCTCATTCTCCATCCCGACCGCTCCACTCTGGCACTACCTGTGACCCACAGCATTGGAGAGAGGAGAAGAGGAAATGCAGGAGGGAAAGGGAGCCCTGTGGTCTAGCCAGGCTCTTCTTCCCAGACTTGCCTGGGAGCTGGGGCAGTGGCCTTGAGGGACTGGCTGGGTCCTCTTCTCCTGCCATGCCAGGCCTGGCCCAGTACCATCTCAGCACAGCTGTCCTGTCCTTCACAAGCCCAGGTCGCAAATGAGCCAGAACTGTGGGCCCAGGGGCACAGGCTTTCCTCGCCTTGGCCCAGTGCCCAACTCCCTTCCTTCGCCCATCCGTGCCTCCTGTGGGTGGCTCCCTGCAAGGCAGCCTTCGGGTCCCTCACCTCCACCCCATACTTCACAGGGACAAAGGAGGGGCGCCCTGCACTCCCAATCCCTGCCCGTGGGAGGAAGGAAAGAGGGGGGCAATGAGGGAAGAGAGGGAGGGCGGAGGGGAGGAGGGAGTGAGAGCTGAGCCAGGCTGCTGTCCGGAGGAGCCCCCGGCTGCCTGGTGACCTCTGCTCGTCATACTCGGCTGTCCTCAGCTGATCTGCCAGCAGCCAGCGGGGACTGGAGAACAGAGAAGGGCCCTGGTCTGTGTTACAGGCCTCCCCTGAGTCCTACTTGGTGCCATTTGCCTTGGACACTGCTGTCCTTGGGCCTCAGAGACGGAGAGAAACCAGGAAGGCAGAAGAACTTCAGCGGACAGGGCTCCTGGGAGTGGGGCCAGCGCGAGGGCAGGGGCTGGAGCATGCTCTGGGTCAAAAAACCTACCCCTAAGAGTTTTGGAGAGTCTTTTCCATTTTCCAAAGCAGTTTCACATTCAGGGCCTCAATCTCCCTCCCACCACCTGCCCTGGCCTGAGGCAGGCAAGATGGGCTTTGTTCTAGAAAGAAAAGAGCCATTTTTCAGGCCCATATTGTGCCAGGCTCTGCACTGGCTGCTGGTGGTGCCCAGTCCAGCAAGGCAGACAGACAGACAAACAACTGAGAACAGTGCAGGAGAGCCATACCCTGCAGAGTGTGTCTTCAGGCTGCAGAGCCCAGGTGTGGGAGCCCTAAAGCCAGGGGCTCAGCGCAGGCCTCCAGAGCAGAGCCTGGAAGGAGGCCCAGAATGGAGAAGGTGGGGAAGAAAAGGCCAGGCAGTGGGACCGACCTAGAGATGATGCAAAATAGCTTCAAGTATTAAGGGCTCACTAAGTGCCAGGTGCCTGATGTGACCTCGTTCTGTCTTTCCCACAATTCTCATTTCACAGATGAGAAAACGGAGTTTCATATTACATGACTTGCCCACAGTTATTCCTAAGAGTGTTGTAAGTCAAGGTATGTCAACTGCTATAACAAAGAATCCCCAAATCTCTGTGGCTGAGCACAGGTTGGTTTCTTGCTCACATCACAGTCCAGGGTGAGTCCAAGCAGTGACTCAGGGATCCAGGCTCCACTCTTTTGGTGTAACCATCATTAGCCTGTGGCCGTCAAGGTTGCTGCAAAAGGGAAACCGAGTGGAGGATCATGCTCTAGAGGTTTTATGGGCCAGGTGGAAGTGGCATTTGTGTCTCTTCTTTCCACTGGCTGACTCATCCCTAGATCAAGGGGGCTGGGAAATGTGATCTAACGGACATTCAGGAAGAAGGGGACCAAGATTGTCAGGGGCCACCGCACAGCTCATCCCTGAGCAGTTTATCCTGAGCCTGTGTCCTTAACCAGAAGCTACTGTCTTGCACACAACCAGGGAAGGCATAAAAAGTAGCTGAGTGGCATCTGGACTTTGTCCTGTGGGTAGCAAGGAGCCACTGACAGGATTTCAGCAGGAGGTGCCGTGGGCAAGTCTGGGTTGCAGAGAGATAAGGCTGCTGAGGATAGGGTGATGGGGGAGACCAGATGAGGAAGCCAGGTTGGGAGGTTGTGTGAGCAGCCAGAGTCCTTGGGGACCCCAGGCTTGCTCTCTGGACCCCTGCTGCAGTCCTCAAAAGGCTGGCCCCCCAGGCCTCAGCCACACCTTCTGTGCAGGGGCACTAGGCAGGACCACCCCAGAGGGCAGCTGAGGGGAAGGCTGCCCTGGCTCTGGGAGGCAGCAGGGAGGGTGGATGTGAGGCTGTAATTCTATTGTGAGATTCTGTCTGGGATCCGGCAGGAGCAGAGGAACCAATAACCACATTTTGTTCATTGCAGACTCCAGGGAGATCACTTAGGCCCAGCGAGGAGCCATTAACACAGACTGAGTATGCCCTGCAGGGAATCCGTCTCCCAGCAGCCTCATCAGGTCAGGGCCTTGCAGCAGGAGACACAGGGTGGATGCTGGTGGGGCCATTTGGGAGACTGGGAGGCTGGCAGCTTCTGAGAACCAGGTCCTGGAGCCGGTCCCCAGACTCTCCACCCACCTCAACTGGGACCAGTATGGTGGAAGCACAGGGCAGTGGGGGAGGAGCTGGGGAAGGGATGCCCTTCCCCAGGGAGGAGTGTTGCTGGGGCAGGTGGAGAATGGGGCCCTGGATCTTGGCTCTTCCTTGGCTAGAGAGGACAGGTGTCCTCTGCTGTGTATAGGCTTCCTGACACTCAAGTACGTGCTGGCTCCTGTAGACTTCTTCACACCCTTTCCTGTCTGATGCTGCCTGGTGACAACACCTCTCCCTCCTCTGTCCCCTCTAGGTCCTTCCACAGTTTGCAAGGGGAGATGGGAAAGCCCCTGCAGGATTTGCCCCAGCCCCCTGACCCTGACAGCAGCTGCTGGCTCTTCCCCACCTGTCCTTACTCCCCATCACAGGCCCCCCAGATGTGCCCCTGGGCAGGTCCCTTTGCCTGTGAGCTTCTATTTTCCTTGTGCATAAATGAGCTATACAGTCTAACTTTCAGGGTAATTGCAAAGGTCCCAAGCCATACAGCACACACTACCTACCGCTGGGCACTTGGCAGTCAGGAGCTCTGGCTGGGACTGCCAGAGTCCTGGCTGCCTGGGAGGCTGTTCTGTCAGTCCACTTTGCCACGGCCTCTGAGTCACCTCTAGAGAACTGAACTCTTGTCTTGGTCTCCACACCAGGTCCCTACTTAACTTCCACATTTCTGACCTGAGAATGCTGACCATTCCCAGATGCTGAGGCTAGAAGCTACGAAATCATCTTTGACTTTGTCTCTTGGTTTGAATGGTCACCACACTCTGATAAGTTCCCACTCAGATTTGCCTTTGCCCCAGTCTTCCATACTCAGACCAGGGTCAGCACCAGAGCCTGGCTGTGGCAAGGGCCCATTCTATGTGAGCTACAGGGTGCGGGGTGGGGGTGGAATACAGAGGTGGGGTCTCTGCCCTCAGGGAGCTTCTAATCAAATGCAGGAGGCCAACTTGCCCAACCCTCACCATGACAGATGAGAGGACCCAACAGCACTACCAACAAAGAAGGGACAAGAAGGCTACAGGGAGGAGGTGGCATCTGGATGGTGCAATGCAGAAGGTGGGGATGGTCATTCCAGGCTCGGGAACAGTGACTGTTCATTCAATAATATTTTAAGTGCCTGTTATGTGTAGGCGCCTTATGGCTGGTAACTAGGCCAGAGACTCTGCTCTCCTGAAGTTTATGAACTCAAACACAATAAGTACTATGGAGGATATAAAACAGGGTAATGTGGTGGAGAGTGGGAAGGGGAGGGCTTTCTATGGAGATATTTCCAGAAGATTTTAATGATAAAAAGGAGCCATATGAAATTGAAGGGAAGAGTATCCCAGGCACAGGGAGCAGCAACTGCAAAAGACAAGCCTGGCTTCTTCAGGGAACAAAAACACATTTTATAATCCAAACAATGTTGGCATAAGGATAGACACATAGACCAGTGGAATAGAACTGAGAGTCCAGAGAAAAACCCAAATGTCTATAGTCAATTAATTTTCAACAAGGGTGCCAAGACCATGCAATGAGAAAAGAATAGTCTTTTTGACAAATGATGCTGGGACAACTGGATATCATATGCCCAAAGAATGAAGGTGGACCTCGACCTCACACCATATGCAAAAATTAACTCAAAATGGATCGAAAATCTAAATGTAAGTGCATAAACTATAAAACTTTTGGAAGAAAACATGGGAGTAAATCTTCATGACCTTTGATTTGGCAATGGATTCTTAGATATGACACAAAAAGTAAAAGCAACAAAAGAAAAACAAAGATAAATTGGAATTCATCCAAATTAAAAGCGTATTAATCAAAGGATACTATGAAGAAAGGCTGGCCAATTTAGCTCAGTTGGTTAGAGCACGGTGTTATATCACCAAGGTCAAGGATTCAGATCCCTACACCAGCCAGCAGCCAAAAAAAGGAAAAAAAAGATCTATCAAGAAAGTGAAAAGACAACCTACAAAATGAGAGAAAGTATTTTCAATCAAATATTTCCAGATATGATAAAATTCTAGTATCCAAAATATATAAAGAACTCTTACGACTCAATAACAAAAGACAGATAACCCAAAAAAACTAGGCAAAGGATCTGAATAGACATTTCTCCAAAGATGATATACAGATGGTCAACAAGCACATAAAAGGATGCTCAACACCACTAGTCACTAGGGAAATGCAGGTCAAAACCACAATGAGACGGGCCGGCCCGGTGGCGCACTGCGCTAGTGCGCCGCTTGGGAAGCGCGGCGGCGCTCCCGCCCGAGGGTTCGGATCCCACATACAGACTGGTTCCCGCTCACTGGCTGAGCGAGGCACGGGGGCAACGCCGAGGGTTGCGATCCCGTTGCCGGTCCCCGGTCCGGTGCGGGGGCAACACTGAGGGTTGCGATCCGTTGCCGGACACGGAAAAAGACAAAAAAAAAAAAACAAAAAAACC
>NW_007731661.1:67980-68417 GCF_000696425.1 Galeopterus variegatus
CTGAGGGTTGCGATCCGTTGCCGGACACGGAAAAAGACAAAAAAAAAAAAACAAAAAAACCACAATGAGATACCACTTCACACACACTAGAATGACCTGAATTTTAAAACACAAACAATTTATGTATTGTTGAGGATGTGTAGAAACTGGAACCCTCATACATTGCTGTTAGGAATATAAAATAATGCAGTTGCTTTGGAAAACAGTTTGGCAGTTTCTCAAAAAGCTAAACATGGAATTACCATATGATCCAGTAGTTCCACTCCTAGACATATACCCCAAAGAATTGAAAACAGATGCACAAAAGTTCAGCACAGTACTATTCACCATAGCCAAAAGGTGAAACGTCCCAATGTTCATTGCCTGCTGAATGGGCAAACAAAATGTGGTATATCCATATAATGGAATAATAATCAGCCATAAAAAGGAACAAAGCA
>NW_007731661.1:68615-75903 GCF_000696425.1 Galeopterus variegatus
AAACAAAATGTGGTATATCCATATAATGGAATAATAATCAGCCATAAAAAGGAACAAAGCACTGATAACTGCTACAATGTGAATGAACCTGGAAAATATATGCTAATTGAAAGCAGCCAGATGCAAAAGGCCACATATTATATGATTTCATTTACATTAAATATCCACACTAGGTAAATCCACAGAGACAGAAAGTAGACTAGCAATTCCTCTTCTGAGTATATACCCAAAAGAATTGAAAGCAAGATCTTGAAAATGTATTTGTACATCCATGTCCACAGCAGCAGCATTCACGAAGCCGAAAGGTGAAAGCAACACAAATGTTCATGTATAAACAGTTTAACAGAACGTGGTATATACATACAACGAAATATTATTCAGCCTTGAAAAGGAAGGACATTCTGACACATGTTACAACATAAATAAAGGACATTTATTTTAAGGACATTATGCTAAGTAAAATAAGCCAGTCTCAAAAAGATAAATAAATATTGTATGATTCCACTTATATGAGGCACTTAGGATAGTCAAACTCATAGAGACAGAAAGTAGAATAGTGGTTGTCAGGGGCTGTGGGGAGGGGAGAATAGGGATTCAGTGTTTAATGGGTACAGACTTTCAGTTTTACAAGATGAAAAGAGTTACAGAGAAGGATGGTGGTAATGGCTGCACAACATTATTAATGTATTTAATACCACTGAGCTGTACACTTAAATACGGTTAAGATGGGAAATTTTATATTATGTGTATTTTACCGAAATTAAGAAAATTGGAAAAAATACCCTCCCCCCCNAAGTTAGGGACCTGATGGGGGCCACACTCTTTCACCCAGGGTACAGTGGGTTCCAGCTCAAGCTGAGAAGGGCCTGGGGAGCTTAGAGAATGAGATACTTCCCTCAGAGGGAGCAGGAAGACTCAGACGGAGAAGGGGGTTCAGGGCTGGCAGCAGCTGGACAGAGCAGGCCAGGACTGGGCTGGGCTCCCTGCAATCCTAGGGTGACCAGGACCCCTGATCAGCTCCCAGACCTGCAGCTTCTAGAGGAGGAACAGGGGCTCACTTCTGAGCCCCCCCTCCCCTACCCCCCACTGCCAGGCCCTTCCTCTGGTTGACAGCCNCCCCCCCAAAAAAAATCTCTGCAAGGAGATACTACACACTCACTGGAATGGCTAAAACCAAAAAAGACCAATAACACACTAAATATCCGTGAGGATATGGAGCAACTGGAACTCTCATATGCTGCTGGTGGAAGTGTTCATTGGTAGAATCATTTTGGAAGACTGTTTAGCAATATCCACTAAAGCATATATCCACTAAGAAATGGTAGAATCATTTTGGAAGACTGTTTAGCAATATCCACTAAAGCATATATCCACTAAGAAAAAGCAATATCCACTAAATATTTTTATAAAATACTTATAAGCAACATCCACTAAATATTTTCTTATTTTATGACCCAGTAAATCCACTTCTAGATATTCACCCAAAAGAAATGAGTGTGTGTGCCCACCAGAAGATGTGTCCATGAACATTCATATCAGTTTTATTTATAGTGGCCAAAAACTGGAAACAATGCAAATGTCCACCAGGGAGTGGATAAACAAACTGTGGTACACCCATACAGTGGAATACTACTCAGCGATGAAAAGGGATGCACTAGTACTGAAACAGCCTGGATGACTCTCCTAGACATTATACTGAGCAAAAGGAGCCAGACACAAAAGAGTATGTAAGTTTTGATTACGTATATATGAAAGTTCTAGGGGCCGGCCTGGTGGCGCACTCGGTAGAGTGCTGCGCTTGGGAGTGCGGCGGCGCTCCCGCCGAGGGTTCGGATCCCATATAGAGACCGGTCTGCTCACTGGTTGAGCGCGGTGCGCTCAATCCCGTTACCGGTCACGAAAAAAAAAAAAAAGATAGAAAGTTCTAGAATAGGCAAACTAATCTATGTGACAGAAATCAGAATGAAGTTCTCTCTGGGGGGATATTAATTGAGAATGGGGACAAGAAACTTCCTGGGGTGAGGGAAACACCCTGCACCTTGCTCTGGATGGTGTACGCATGTGTAGTAGTCACTGAGCTGTGCACATAAGGGCTGTGCACTTCACTCCCTGATCTGAATAATCATTTTAAAAGGTCCCTCTGTATGCAGGGTTGAGAGAGGATTATAGGGGCTCGGTCAGAAGTCGGGGCCATGTGAAAACTGGCACATTCATCAGCAAGCATCCCCAGTCCACTAGACCTGACTGGTCAGACCTGAACCCCAGGAGTGGACCCAGTGTAGGCTTCAGGCAAGAAGTGGTCTTGGGGAACATTTTCTCCCACACAGCCCTGGCCTAGATGACAAGACCCAGGCCCAGAGAGGAGGAGGGACTCGTTCCATGGCATGTGGCAGCACAGCTGAGCAGAAGCCAGGTCCCTGCCCTCCCAGCCCAGCATTCACACCCAGCAATAGGCTGTTCTCATAATGATGCTCTGATGAAAGGTGACCACGTGTCTTTTGAAATTTCCATGTAGGAACACAGGAGGGTGGGAGAGGGTTATCTCTGAGACCAGCTGGGGTAGGTAAGACATTATCATCCCTCCTCGGTGGGATGAGGAAGGAACAGAGGCCAAGTGTTCAGCACGATGGTGAGGTGCAATAATCGGGGTGTCAGGACCAACAGTAGCAAACTCTCAGGTGTCCAAATAAGTTAGGGACCTGATGGGGGCCACACTCTTTCAGATTCAGTGTTTAATGGGTACAGACTTTCAGTTTTACAAGATGAAAAGAGTTACAGAGAAGGATGGTGGTAATGGCTGCACAACATTATTAATGTATTTAATACCACTGAGCTGTACACTTAAATACGGTTAAGATGGGAAATTTTATATTATGTGTATTTTACCGAAATTAAGAAAATTGGAAAAAATACCCTCCCCCCCAAAAAAAATCTCTGCAAGGAGATACTACACACTCACTGGAATGGCTAAAACCAAAAAAGACCAATAACACACTAAATGTCCGTGAGTATATGGAGCAACTGGAACTCTCATATGCTGCTGGTGGAAGTGTTCATTGGTAGAATCATTTTGGAAGACTGTTTAGCAATATCCACTAAAGCATATATCCACTAAGAAAAAGCAATATCCACTAAATATTTTTATAAAATACTTATAAGCAACATCCACTAAATATTTTCTTATTTTATGACCCAGTAAATCCACTTCTAGATATTCACCCAAAAGAAATGAGTGTGTGTGCCCACCAGAAGATGTGTCCATGAACATTCATATCAGTTTTATTTATAGTGGCCAAAAACTGGAAACAATGCAAATGTCCACCAGGGAGTGGATAAACAAACTGTGGTACACCCATACAGTGGAATACTACTCAGCGATGAAAAGGGATGCACTAGTACTGAAACAGCCTGGATGACTCTCCTAGACATTATACTGCACCCTCTGCCCAAAGACCCCGTCAACCCCAGGGCCTGCCATCAAGCCTGCAGGACTCTCAGGAGCAAGGGGGAAGGAGAGGGGAGGGGAGGAAGAGGGGGGAGGACCTGGAGCTTGTGGTCCCCACCCTCCCTGATGTCCCCTCCCCTGGCCTGGAAGAAGATTCTGTGGATGAGTCCTGGCTGTTAAAAATAACCTGCCTCTCCATCATCCCGACAGCCACACTCAGGGACAGAGTGTTCCAAGGCCTAAGCTACTCTCTAGGGACTCGGGCAATGGGGCAGGAAGGGCTGTGGATGTTGCTGGCCAGCCCAGGCCAAGAGAGCGTGCTCACAGGCACGGACACACATCAGTCCTCCTGCCTCCCAAGACCCTGGGTGTTGGGGCCAGTGATAAGAGCTCCAGTGTTCCTGGAGTGCTGTGGTTATCTCAGAGGCACGTGTTGCTCTAGGATCTATGGGCCTCTCCTGGTGACCTGGAACTCGCTCCTCCATTGCATGGAACTCAGCAAAGAGGACACTGTGCCTCCTGTGATTCCCAAAAATGACCCAGACTTGGACCACAGGTAGCTTTAGAGGGGATCAGGGAGAAGGAAGGACTCAAGTGCACATGAAGCCCTGTCCTTGCCCTTCGGATGCAGTCCCCTCTGTGCTGTCATCCCCTCCACATGGGAGAGAAAGAGGGTGGCAACAGCACTCAGGGTCAAAAGCCCAGGCTTTATTTATTTATTTATTTATTTTTTTAAAAGATGACCGGTAAGGGGATCTTAATCCTTGACTTGGTGTTGTCAGCACCACGCTCACCCAGTGAGCTAACCAGCCATCCCTATATGGGATCCGAACCCGGGGCCTTGGTGTTATCAGCACCGCACTCTCCCGAGTGAGCCACGGGCCGGCCCAAAAGCCCAGGCTTTAGAGGCAGAAAAATCTGAGTTCAAATCCCGGTATAGCCCTGACTACAGTGTGACCTTAAGAAAGTGACTTAACCTCTCTGTGCCATGATTTCCTCATTGGTAAAATAGGTGTTTATGGTCCCAACCTTGTATGGTTGATGTGAGGGCTAAATGACTTCCAAATGTTCCTAAATGCAGTGTCTGACTCATAGTGAGTACTCAATAAACAGTGTTATTATTACAGCATCGCAGTGAAGAGCACTGGCATTGGCTAAGGAACGGAATTTCAAATCCTGCCTCCTCTATTGGCCAGCTGTGTGACCTTGAGAAAGTTCTTTGGCCCTCGTGATCCCTAATTTCCTGGCCTGCAGAATGGAATGGTGCTGCTTACTCCTGGAGCTGTTGCAAGACTTCTTGTGTGAATGCCCTTAGGATGAGCTGAGTCTCCCAGGCAGGGGAGCGTTAGAGCTGAAGCCCCAGATGGGGGTGGGCTGCAGGCTGGGGGCAGCAGAGGGAGAAAGGCAGCTTCTTCGGCCCATACTTCTTCAGGAGCAGTGGAGGCCTGCCTGGCCACACACACCATAGAGGCTGGAGGCTCTCAAAGCCCCAGATGGGGGTGGGCTGCAGGCTGGGGGCAGCAGAGGGAGAAAGGCAGCTTCTTCGGCCCACACTTCTTCAGGAGCAGTGGAGGCCTGCCTGGCCACACACACCATAGAGGCTGGAGGCTCTCAGGGTGCACCTACCCTGGGCTCACCTCACCCCAGGCCAGACACCCCACAAGCCTCCTTAGGGCCCTGCAGAGCAGACCCCTCTCAGGCAGCTGGCCCTGCCTGTCCCCCCCACTCACCTACCTACCATCTCACCGCACCCAAGGGCGAGGGAAGAGGAGGGAGACAGAGAGAGGAGACAGAAGGAAGCCAGGAGAGAGGAGGCTCAGGAGCCAGGGAAAAGCACATAGAAGGGCAGGAGGAAGGAGAGATGAGCGAGAATGCGGGAAAGGGAGGGCAGTGAGAGAGACCCAGAGGCACAAAGTGAGACGGAGAAGAGAACACAAAAGTAGCTGAAGATTTCTGGAAATTCAGAAAACAGGAGTTATGTTTCTAAGAGATCCAAATGGGAGGGAGGGGGGCCAGCTGGGGACTCCAAAGGTGGTGCCAGGGATAGTGATGGAGCCCAGGGAGCTGGAGACAGCCTGACTCCCCTGCAAGCAGGGCTTTTATCTGAGGATGGGTAATGTTGTCATGACAACAGATGTAGCATTTAGGGCAATTACTGGTGAGTAACAGAGAGAAGAGGTGGCAGTCCTGACTGATGCTGCAGGAGCCATCGCCCCTGCCCCATTGCAGACCCAGCCTCAGCCTAGCCAGGACCTTTCCAGTCCAAGAGTCCACCCGGGGCAAACGCTTTGAGCACAGCCACGTCCCCAGACCCTGCCTCCTCTCCCCATCCTGCCTAGGGCTGACAGCAAACTCAGTGTGTGGACACTGCCTCTGTGACAAGCATCTCAACATAACCCTCCCGTGACCCTCTGAGCAAGTTTCAACAGGGGCCTCCTTTTATAGATGATAATATGAGAGTCAGAGAAGTTGAGTCATTTCTCTGAGGTTTCACAGCAAATAAGCCAGAATCTGAACATAGCTCCACATGGTCACTCCCCAGATGTCTCCCAGGGCCAAGGACTGATCCTGGGCAGAACTAGAGATGAGCTATTCTTAAAAATCTTACCCTCCAGTACCTGCTGGAAGGGCCAGAGACAGCATTTGTGGGTAAGAAGAAAAGGAAAGACAGAAAATGTTATATGCACCTGGCTCTCTACAGACATAACGCCATTTTTGCCCCTTGAGATAATTATTTTTATAGCAACTCACCGGATACCCCCAATATTTGGGGAATCAGGGAGCTTGTCTGCAGGGTAACTGTGGGGCCCGGGCTCTGTTTGTCAGAGTCTCCTGAGTCTACGGGCTTGGGGGACCTCAGAGGCCAAGGCTCCCATCCAGCCCTTTCCAGCCTGGGACAGCCCCCAGCCATGAAGCCGTGGTGTCCACAGCCACCCTTTCTGCCTCTGTCCTCTGGGCCACTGGCCTCACACCTGCAGAGTCCCTCGGACATCCACCTCAGGGTTTCCAGGTCAAGGGGGAGCTGGGACATCACAGCTCCAGGGAGCGTGGAGAGGAGGAGAGGGCGTGGCCTGGCACGGGCGGTGGGAGCGCAGCCAGGCAGGGCACTGGCCTCTGCAGGAGGGCGCCGGCTAGTGCACCCCAGCCCCTGGGAGGATATGGCTCTAGCCTTTCACATGCCTCAGGCCTCCAGACTTGAGCGTGAGCTCTGCCTGGCTATCATCAGGGTGACAGAGGGCCCTGTTAATGCCCCCCAGGCCCATCCCAGTCTTCCTCAAAGACGGAACCCAGACTCCCTGGCTCCCTGAAATAACCCCCAGGACACGGAAAGGCAGGCCCGGGGTGGGGTGAGGCCCGGCTGCGGCTGCGAGAGGAGAGAGCCTGGGCGCTGGGGGCTTCCAGAGGCTCTGAGCTGCCTGCCACTGGGGAGCGGGGCTACTGAAGGAAGGGGTGTGTGCATGTGTGTGTGTGTCTGTGCACATGTGTGCATGCATGAGAGAGATCACTGGTGGGACGGGACTGCAATTGGTGAGGCAACTGCAGAAGGGTGAGCCCTTCTAGAGAATTCATCAAGAGAATATTTGATAAAACAAAGGAAGAGGAGAGGAGGAGGAGGACAAATGGAGAAGAGATAATACTGAGTTGACAGCCCTGCAGGGTGGTCCCTGACGCAAACCGCTTGTCCCCCTGGACTCCCTTGAATAAAAAAAAAAAGAGAATATTTGATAAAACAAAGGAAGAGGAGAGGAGGAGGAGGACAAATGGAGAAGAGATAATACAGGGTTGACAGCCCTGCAGGGTGGTCCCTGACGCAAACCGCTTGTCCCCCTGGACTCCCTTGAA
>NW_007731661.1:76331-81812 GCF_000696425.1 Galeopterus variegatus
AAAAAAAAAAAGAGAATATTTGATAAAACAAAGGAAGAGGAGAGGAGGAGGAGGACAAATGGAGAAGAGATAATACAGGGTTGACAGCCCTGCAGGGTGGTCCCTGACGCAAACCGCTTGTCCCCCTGGACTCCCTTGAATGCCCCCAGATGTGGGCCTGCCCCTGCAGTTATGGGTGGCCTGGGGGGGAGGGGGGAGCCTGGGCTGCCCCCAAGGAGTTCTCTGCTCTCACACTGCCCAGGCCACCTGTGACCAGAGGGTGCAGGTGAACAGCTACGGGCATTCAGAGAAGCAAGAGCCACCCGCTGTGGCTCTGCCCAGAGGCTTCAGGGCGGCCAATGGACCGTGACCTCCAGGGTGGTCAGAGCTCACCCCAGGGAGGCTCTTCTGAGCGAAGACTGAGAGAGGAATGTGGAGGGAAAGGGGGATGCACTGGTCACAGGTGGATCCAGCCAGGTGTGGGGGAGCTGGTGTGTGGAGTCAGAGCAGTCTGCATCTTCTGACAGTGCTTGGCCAGTGGTGACAACGTACGGGCCAGGCTGGCTGGCTGGCTGCCCTTGACACCATCTCTCAGGGGTGCTAAAATATCCCTGGAAATGCCAGGAGGCGGAGAAAACCATATTTATGAGAACTAGCCCCCACCTGCCCCCGACCCCCCGGGGAGGGAAAAATAGTTGAAGCCTCCAGAGACAGGCTTGAACAACAACAGATGTTGGATGTTTGCTGAGCAGCCTTTGAATAGGGCCCTCAGGCTGCGAGTTCCCTTACAGCAGGGCTGGAGCGGACTGGGCAAGTTTGGGGCAGTCTTCGATGGGGAGGCCCATGGGCACATGCTGCAGCCCTCCCTGCCGCCAAGGTTGGGACAAAAATGGGTCTACCATTAGAAGTCGTGTCTTCTCCCTGCCTCCTTCTAAGCCGTGACCTCATGGGAGCTTGGTTTCCCGGGAGCCCACCTCCCCTGCTTGCCCCTCCTAGAGGATCTCACTCCACTTCCTCCCCTGTTGCCCCCCCCAACTTGAGTTCCCCTCCCTGACCTTTCTTTAGACACAAAGTCAAGCCCAGGAAGGTGGCCACAGGAGGAAGCCTAGTGGGTGGGGGGGAGGAGGACTGCTTCCTGAACAATCCATAAGCAGAAAAAAGCAGCATGCGGTGGCTCAGGAGACCTCGCTTCCTGCTCTTCTCTCCCCCTGCCCAGTGGTTCCTGGGTAGCACCCAGGACATCATTTGAACCACACTTTAGTCTGACTCCTTTAGACAATGAGGAATTTGAAGCTCAGAGAGGTAAAGAGATTTACCCAAGGTCACCCAGCAATTTGGTGGCCCTGCTAGGATGAGGACCCTAGCCAGTGCTTCTGAAGCAACTGAGGAATCCTTCCACAAGCTGCCAGGTGGGTGCCCACCCTAACTCCAGCTGCCCGGCCTACAGGAGATGGAGGAGCCGCAGCCAGCCCGGATTTGCAGCTGGGACATCTATGTCAAGTGGCATCTGACAGAGAACACACAGGGATCCAGAGGAGCCTGCTGCTTGTGATTACTCTCACCCAACCCCCTCCTGCTCTGGGATGGGGGAAGGTTGGGTTTAACCCTTGCCTCTCCTGCTCCTCCACAAGTGTCCAGGGAATCCAAGCAGCAGGCTCAGGCAGCCTCTCACGCTCCCTCCTTCACAGCTGCAGCTGGGCTGGGCTGGGAAAGGGTCAGAGGGACACCTGGGTCCCCCATTGCCATGGCCGGCCTGCCGAGTTCTTTTCCCTCTTGAAGCAGCCCCAGGCCCCATGGGGGCCAGGGCAGGGGGAGGGGCATTCCATGTGCACCCCCGCTGCTCTGAGATTGGAGGGGCCTGCCCCCTCCCGGGGGAAATCAAAGGTCAGGACCCTCGCACCCACACCCTCCGCCTAGCCCAGAACCTCCCCCGCCTGCCCTGCCCGGGGCCCCAGAGGGCTGCAGCAGGGACAGAAATAACCTGGACTATCCAGGGAGCGAGGCTCTTTTTTGGTCTTCAGTCTGTTCCGGTCCTCTTGCAGCCACCACTGGTCCACGGAGCCTGCAGGCCCCATGAAGAGCCAGAACCATCCCCCTGGGTGAGGCAGAAGTCAGAGGACCAGCAGGAGGCACTGGGGAAGGGCCAGGAAGGGGCAGGGAAGAAGAGAGCAGAGGGATGAGAGGAGGGAAGGCGGAGGCAGAGTGGGGTGGGAGGGTGGATAGTAAAGGGGAGCATTTCCCCTTTGAAATCACTGCTAATCAATAGATGACCACAAGGTTGAGCCAAGGGCAGGAGCCTCTGGCCAAGGGCCAGTCCAGGGTGTGAGAAGATCGGAGCAGGCCAGCCCGGGGGAGGGAGGGAGCTGACATTCAGACTCCTTCGAGCTCTGGCCTTCCGACAGCAGCCTTCCCTGGCCGGACGGAAGAAAGGACGGATGCAGGAGCATGAAGAATCCCGGAATCTAATTTTAGCCCAGCGCTCCCGCCTCCCTGCTAGAGTGAGCAGAGCCTGGGAGCTTCGCACCCCTGCCTGGGCTCCTGCTCTAATGGAGGTGCAGCAGGCCGGGAGAGCCACCCCAGAGCACACACAGGGGGCTCTCCAGGTGAGAACCTTGAGCTCAGGCAGGGCAGGGGCTCTGCTGGGCTGGGTGGAACCAGGGCCTGCTCCCCATGTTGAGGAGGCAGAGACTGAAGCCAGATAGTAACAGAGGTGAGATTAGATTAGGTGGGTTTATGTCTTGATTCTGGGTGACCTCAGCCAGATCCTCCCTTGGCCTCAGTTTCCTCACCTGTAAAATGGGGATAACAATCACACCAATCTCAGATGATGCGTGTCAGGCACTGAACGCTAGTCGCTCAGAGCTGTCATTACCCCTCTCGCCACTGCACCCTTCAGAGGGCCACCCCAAACTGATCAGTCACTCCAGACCCGGTGCCCAACTCTGCACTAAGGTACAAAGGTGAAGAAAACACAGCCCTATCCTGCCTGCAAGCCTGACTCTAGGAACAACCAATAAACTCCAGGAACCTCTGTGTCTGGGCCATCAGGGTTCTGGGGCAAGGGGAAGAAGGCAGCGATAGAGCCCCAAGCTGGGAAATCCTGGGGACCACAGGTTTTGCAATCCATGTGGACAGGCAAGGACACTGAGGCCAGAGAGGGATCAAGCCCTGCCCAGGGGCAGCCCAACAGATGGTGGTAGAGGCAGGACATGAAGCCTGAGTTCCTCCTCCCCACTGTGACTTTCACAGACACAGAAGCCCACCCCAGCCGTGCTGCTCATAGCAACCAGGCCCCTGAGCAGAGCGCCTGGCCAGCACCAGGAGATGAGTTTGCCCAGTAGTGACCCTAGCTGTGCAGGTGCCCCCTGCCCAGCCAGCGGCAACCCCATTTGCAGGTGGTAGCTGGGCGAGGTCTCACACTCCCTGTCAGCACCCCCATACACCCTCACACACAAAATGGAGATTGTGCAGAGGACAGGGAGGGGGGAAGGGACCTGATTAACTCCTTCACAGGGACCTTCTGAACAGGCAGTCCAGAGTGCCTCCCACTGCAATGCTCCAAAGAGGGATTCTCAGTGTCCCTAACTACCCAGCAGCCGTCTCAGGCACTCTCAAGGGTATTCCCTGAGATCTAAGGACCCAGATTCTCACAGAGCAGGCGCAGCTGGAAGGATCCCCCTAATCCTCCTCTCCCCACCTCTTTTTTACCTGTCTTCTGTGTCAGGGCCTCCCTTTGGTCAGGGACATCTTAAGAAAGATGTCGCCAGAAGGTGGATGTGCCCAGCCAAGACAGCTCACATCCACCTGGTGAACCTCCAAGCCCCATTGCTCACCTCCTGTCCCCCGCCCTCACCTTCCCTACATTTGCCAGGAAGAGTCCTGGGAGGAGGGGGGCTGCATACACCCCCTTCCCCACTCCTGCTGTTCTGAGCCTGCACAACACAGTAACTCTCAGATGGGCTTGGTGAAATCAAAGCAGGTCCTGCTCACAGAGAACTGCAGGAATGGGGCGTGAGAGGAAAAGAAGGCCAGGTCGGGAGCCAAGGGTCCCATATCCAGCTCTAGCTGCACCATCTACCAGCTGCAGGACCCTGGGCAAGTCCCTGGAAATCTGCCCCTCAATTTTCTGAGCACCAAATAAGGTAGCAAAATGGGGATGAGCCTGGCACAGGACCTGGCACACTGCAGGCTGTCAGCAGACGTTCCCTGAGTGTGGGCTTGCGTCTGGGTGTTGCTCCTCGCGTCCGGGTGCAGTTCCTTCAGTATGATGGCATGGTGTGATGGGCAACCTGGGTTCTAAATTCAGCTGCGCCACCATGTGTCTGTGTGAGGCCACCTGAGGCAAGTCATCTTCTCTCTTTGGGCCTCAGTCTCTTCCTTAATAAAACTCAGGGACTGGACTGAGCTGTTAGGAATGGAAAACCTGGGACACACATACCATCACTTCCACATTCTGTGGCAGTGACAAACATGAGCAACCGATCACAGCACAGCCACTTACTGAATCCAGCCAGATACAGTTTCAGAATCTCCAGGCAACCAGCACCGCTGAATGACAGCTGGCCCAAGAGATGGACCCACGATTTTTCTGCACCTGAATTTTGTAGTATTGTCATTCTGGGACCCAGCTGGGTGACTTTGAGTCTCAGTTTCCTTTTTTGTAAAGTGACCACTCCCAGCAAGGGTGTGAGGATTAAATGAGATAATGTATGCAAAATGGGCTTGCAAACAGTCCCGCTCCTGCAAGGGTAATTTCCTTCCACCATTTCCAGAGACAGGACAGGGTGCTCTGCTCCAGGGTCCAATAGCCTGCCCCTCCCTTGCAGACACTCAAGCAATGGGGGACAGTGTGGCCCAGTGCAAAGAGCTTGGGCCTGGATGACCTCAGAAAAGTCATTACACCTTTCTGAGCCTGAATTTCTCCTGGATAAAATGGGCTGATACTTATCTTCCAGGGTAGGTAAAAGGATTAAGTAAAGTAATCAGACAAACTGCCAGAAGAGCGGCTGGCTCAGTAAGAGGGAGTCAATGAATGACCTTCATCTACCAGCATAAGCCTCGGGCCTTAGTTGCGGGGGCCCTGGCAGGTGGGAGGACCTGGGAGCAGGGCAGGGCTTGACTTTCTCGTTAGGTTCTCAGCAAAGCCCACGTCCCCATGTCCACTGATGATGGTGGATACATTGGGGTCTCTGCTGATTGTTCCTAGCAGAAGCGTGTCCCCGCAAAAGTAAGGACGTCGTGAAAGTGTAGATTCCGGGCCATTGTTGGAGTAAGGGGGGCCTCACTGCTCCCTGCTCCTCCCTCCCCTCCCTGGGGTCTTCATTGCCTCCCTGTGCCATCCCGCCACCCCCCTCTCCTTCCCCGTGGAACCAGGCCACTTTGGTTTGGGCCCCAGAGGCTGACTCTCCGAGGCAGCTAAGGGACAGGGGGGCTTTGGGGCCTCAAATACCTCATCTGGGAAATGAGGAGACCGATGGAAATGGCCTCCACGGGCCTTCCAGC
>NW_007731661.1:82479-86619 GCF_000696425.1 Galeopterus variegatus
TTCCCCGTGGAACCAGGCCACTTTGGTTTGGGCCCCAGAGGCTGACTCTCCGAGGCAGCTAGGGGACAGGGGGGCTTTGGGGCCTCAAATACCTCATCTGGGAAATGAGGAGACTGATGGAAATGGCCTCCACGGGCCTTCCAGCTCTGCTGCTGTGGCCAAATCTCAGCATGGGACGGCTTGCAGCAGGGCTGTCCTGCCCCTCACCGAGGACAGCGGCTTCATCCCTTCTGCACAGTGGCCCTCGCTCCCTCCACATGTTCCTCCCGCCCTCTCTGCTGGCCCCGTGCTGCTGCACCTGGCCACCAGCAGGGCTAGCTTGGGGCTGTCTCAAACTCTGTCACGAATGTCCCCAGCACAACATCCTCTGCATATGCCCTTTTCCTGCCCGGAACACCTTCCTGCCTTGCCTCTTAGTGTACTCCTGCTCTTCCCACAATACCCAAGCCAAAGGCCACCTCTTCTGGGAAGCCTTCCCTTCTCTTCCTTCCCAGGCAGCCAGTCTCAGGATCCTCTGGTCACCCTCAACCCCACTGGCTTGTTATGGTGATTAAGGATGCTGGGTGGACAAAGGCAGGTGGGGGTGGGGGGAAGGTACCAGCCAGACACATTTGTTGGGGGAGGAGAGAACTGGCCCTGGGAGGGAGCCCCAATTCATTGGGCGGACACCCAGAGTCTGCCAGGCAAGTAGCTGAGGAATAACTACTCCTGGCAGCCCTTGGGCAATGAGGACACAGCTCACTTATTACAAAATATCCTTTATTGATAAAATAGCTCAGACTTTTAAAAAACACCTGCATGTCACAAGAAAAGGCCTCAGGCCACAATACCAGGGGGTCCCACAGGGCACACACAAGATCGGCAAGCAGACGGTCACAAATCAGTCCCTCCCCTGAGCCCAGCTCCCCCAGCCACACCCTGGCCTCACAACTGCAACCCACCAGGTACCAAGCCATAGAGCCCTCCTCCCCAGAAGGGACTCTTTGGTCCCCTTGGTTCTCTCCACCCCAGAAAACTCCCTCATCATCCTTCCAAATCTGGCAGGCCCATTGGAGTGCCAACATTTCCCATTCCGCTCAGCCCACCCGCCAAGCTAAGGTGCCCACTGGCCCAGGAAGCCAGGCATTCCCAGTGGGGAAGACTGGGAAACATCCCTGAAGTCCTCCCAGTTGCTCCAGGCACCAGGAGAGAGAGGCCCCTCAGTGCAGAACCCCATCAGTGCAGGGGAGTCACGTGGCTGGGTCCAGACAGTAAGCAGGCACCCACCTGGGGGGGGGTAGTTATGCTTCTGGGGCTTGGAGACCTGCCTGGGTACTCCAGTGGGAAACTCACCTGCTCCAGCCCCAGCACCCCACCTGGGGGCTCTGCCACCCGCCACACGCTCTCATCTTAGACTGTTCCCATGGTGTGGGTATTTTTAACTGTCTTGTGGAAACAATTTGCCTGCTTTATGACAAAAGACTCATCCCCCATTGGGGGAAGGGAGGCGGCCCAAGCCACTGAAAACTCTCTTGGTGTTGCAGGTGAAATGTTGAGAAGTTGTCATGCAGCATAATAACTCAAACGTTTGCGGGCACATGAACACATTCCCAAAGAAAACCTTTAACTTGAAATAGTGATTCTGTCTGCCACACCCCGCTTCCAGTTTGGGGTAGGAATTCACACACCCCAGGCACAGAACAAAAGTCTACAGGAAGACAGGTGGTGGTAAACACAGAGAAAAGGGATTTTTATATCACCGGGTAATCACATTTTCTGGTTCTCTAGTGTGTTCCCCCACGGAGCTCAAAGCTTTCTGCAAAGCCTTTCATCTCCCTGCAGCAAGAAGGCGGCAGGCTATTGTCGCCTGGGTTTTTGCAGAGGGTTAATGCCAGCAATCAGGGATCTCCCGTCGAGGGACAGGCCGGGCCTCCAGACGGCCCCACCTGCTGTGACACCCATGTGCCCACCCGCCTCCCAGAGGGGCGCTGGGTAAGGAAATCGATCCATGGTTCTGGCCTTTAAAGGAACCACAGATCCAAAGGGGGGGAGGGGAGAAGGGCCCAGAGACAATACCATCCCATAAAGCCCCCATCACAGTGCCTGATGGGGACCATGGTGCCCAACGTGAGTGAACAGTCTTCGTTTCTTCCTCCTCCTCAGCAGCAGGCTCTCCTGGGAAAAGTGGAAGGCTGGCTTCCTGCTCTTTGTGGGGAGGATGAAGTGGGGAGATGAAAAAGAAACAAAAACACCACAAGCAAGTGACTTGCCAAAGAACACAGGGTCCTCAAGAAAGGGAAGCCCACCCATTGGCTTGTAAGGGTCTGGGGCTCTGGGAGGGAGGTGCTTTGTTCTAGCCTGGCCTTTGCTACATTCAGGAAGGTCAGGCAGGAGGTGGAGAAGAGGTCCCCCCACAGCTGAGACAGCAAGGGGAGGTTTCAGCTGGATCCCTGTGAAGAGAACCTCTGCCCTACCCCTCCCAGAGGGCTCCTGCGATGAGGCCTGCAGGATCTGGGCAGGGACCAGAAAGCCCCAGGGAGGCAGCCACACAAAGCAGGGCAAGAAACAGGATAGCCCTGGTGCCACCTGGCACCAACCCCACACAGGCAGCGGCAGGCAGGCTCACCAGGCCGTCTGTGTCCACTGGCGGCAAAGGATTCTTCGGAAGGCACGGCGAAAGTCCTGGTTGAAGATGGTGTAGATGACGGGGTTCAGCGAGCTGTTGCAGTAGCCGATCCAGAAGAAGAACTGGAAGAGGCCATGGGGTACCTTGCAGCGCTGAGGGCAGATGGCGCCCAGGCTGTAGCTGAAGAAGAAGGGGAACCAGCAGAGCACAAAGGCGCCGATGACCACGGCCAGCACGAAGGTGAACCGCTTCTCCCGACTCAGCTGCGCCCGCCGACGCCACCACTGCCCGCCCACAGCACCCGCACCCCTGCCCAGGAGCACGTGGCCACGTAGGGTGGCCAGCACCCGGGAGCCCTGCGGCTGCTGCAGGGGTGGGCTGCAAACTGAGGCAGACGACACTGGCACGGCCTGGGGCTCACACTCCACCTCCTCAGCCTCCTCAGCCTCCTCCCCTGGAGACGCCCCACAAACACCCTCCTTCTGGCCCTGGCCTGAGTTGGGAAGAGCAGTCCAGCTGGGTGGCAAGGTCTGGGTCCCAGGATCTTCAGAGATCTCCCCCTCCTCCTTCTCCCCAGTGGGTTTGGACTGTCCATTGGCCTGTCCCGCAGAAGCCAGCGGAGAGGCCCGCGCTGGCAGCTTGGCTGAGGCCAAGGCCCCCCCAGGGCCAGGGCGGCGCTGCTTGGACTCACCCTCCCCAGGGCCCCCCCTGGCCCTGGGACCTCTGCGGTTGCTGCGTTTGGCGATCATATAAATGCGCAGGTAGACGAGGATCATAATGAGGCAGGGAGCGAAGAAAGATCCGATGCTGGAGGCCAAGATGTACCAGGCCTCTTGGTTGAGCTTGCACTGGGGGCGCCCCAGAGGCTGGGGGCCCTGATCGCCCTTGTAGATGAGGGGCGGCAGCGAAATGACGGCTGCGATGAGCCACACGGTGAGGATGATGCACTTGATGCGGCGCGGGGTGCGCTTGGAGTTGTACTCCAGAGCGCGGCTCACCGCCCAGTAGCGGTCCAGGCTGATGGCGCACAGGTGCACGATGGACGACGTACAGAAGAGCACGTCCAGCGCCAGGTACACCTCGCACCACGTGCGCCAGAAGTACCAGTAGCCCAGCAGCTCGTTGGCCAGCGAGAAAGGGATGATGAGCGCGGCCACCAGGATGTCGGCGGCGGCCAGCGACACCAGGAACAGGTTTTGCGGGGCACGCAGCGAACGGCTCGTCAACACAGCCAAGATGACCAGCACGTTGCCGAAGATGGTGAAGAGGATGAGGAAGGTGATGACCGCCGCGATAGCCGCCGTGGCCTGCACAGAGTAGGGCTCCTGGTGGTCCATGGCGGGGCCGGACGTGGCCCGAGGGAGCGCCGCCCCGGCTCGGCTAGACGAGGGGGTCGCCCCCTCGGTGGCGCTGGAGCCCCATTGAGGTCGGGGGACAGCCGGGATCAGCCACCACCCTCCTACATCCTCTTCCACCGGCGTCCCCGCCGTCCGCCCCAGAGAAGTTTCCCAAGTTGTCCCGCTGCTGTCCCTGTC
>NW_007731661.1:87453-94217 GCF_000696425.1 Galeopterus variegatus
GAGCGCCCCCTGCTGCCGCCCGCACGCCGAGCTAGTCCGCGGCCGCCGGAGACCCGCGTCCTCTCCGCGGCCCGGGGCGCTGAAAAGATTCCCATCCCCGGCGGGAAGCGAGTGCTCAGAACCCGGGACTTCAGCCTTCCTGTTACTCCGGCAGCTGCCTCAGTTTCCTCCACTAAGGGACAAGGAGGTAAAAGGGAAACCGGCTTGGACTCAAATGACAGCAGCGACTGACAGGCAGGGTTTGTAGCGGGCGTGGCGAACTCCAGCCTCTTGACCAATGGGAAGAGGAGGTTCGTCCCCTGGCGCAGAGCAAGGAGACGAGATGACCGGTAAGGGGATCTTAACCCTTGGCTTGGTGTTGTCAGCACCACGCTCAGCCAGTGAGCAAACCGGCCATCCCTATATAGGATCCGAACACGTGGCCTTGGTGTTATCAGCACCGCACTCTCCCGAGTGAGCCATGGGCCGGCCCAGGTAAGGGGATCTTAACCCTTGACTTGGTGTTGTCAGCACCGCACTCTCCCAAGTGAGCCACGGGCTGGCCCAAGGTTGGGGTCTTTTCACACAGCTCAGAGAAAAAGCAGGTCTCAGGGGCAGCCGTGAAGTAGGAGCTTCCCTTTGCCTCTGTAGGGCCCCCTGGGGCAAGGGTTGACCCCATCCTCCACATACACACCGCAGCTCTCTTGGAGTGGCAGCGGAAAGAGGAGTTGGGGTAGGAAGAAAATTTAGACTAAGCCCTCCCTCCTTCAAAGAGCTGCTGAGCTACTGCTCACCCTCAGACACCCTCCTCCTTCCCACTCTCCCTGCAGCCACTGCCACCAGTGCCAGGCGGGACAGCCTCAAGGGAGCTTTTTTCACAGCTCCCAGAGCCCCTAATGCCATAAGCCCAGCCTAGATCCAGGCTTGTGTTTACAGCGCACAGTTCTGCATGTCCTCCTGTGTAAATAAGCATCCATACACCTCTAAAAGCAGGGCTTGAACCAGCATGCCCACCGGACCTTTGCTCCTGCCTGCCCACCTTCGTGGGAGCAGGGCATGTGACCTCTCAGTGCCCATAATGTCTCACCCCTACCCAAGATTAGACAGGCGGTACCCCAGGCTACCCCCCCCAACCATGTGGGGGTCTCGGGGTAGGTTCCTCCTTGATCCTGGCTGTCCCTGCCATCCTGCCAGACTACCCAGCTCTCCAGTTAGGTGCGAGTGCCCACAGCCCGATGGGTGTGGGTGCTGCCTAGTCTAGGTTGGGAGAGGGCACCCAGTCTCCTTTTTCCCCCTCCAGGACTCAGCCACAGCAAACCACCCTACAGGCAGGTTTTATGGAGGCATCCTTTCCATTCGCTGGGCTGTGCTGTGCAGGGCCTGGGCCCACAGTCACCAGGAATGTAGAGGCCCCAACAGTCCCTCTGTTGAGGAAAGACACAAGGGTGGCCCATGGAGCCTGGGAAGCGCCACTTAGTCAAGGTCCTGCCTGTTCCCATTGCTCCCTGCCCCAGGACCTGCAGAGTCTGAGCACCCTGGATGCCCAAGTGGGAACTGGGAGGGACTACCTCTCTACCACCTCCAACCAGGCTGGGAGGCGGTATCTCCCTAGACACTGCAGTCAAAATCAGACTTTTGTCTTCTGACCCATTTTCCTTAAAGGGCCAGGCCTGCAGGATGCTGCAGAAACTTAAGGCCAGGGTTGCCCATATTCCCCACCCCCACCCCGACTCTGCAAGTCCCCACTGAGGGACGCTTGCCTGGGCCTTCTCTGAAAGGGCAGTTCCAGGTCTACCAAATGCCAGGCTCTACCAGGCATCCTTTGCCAGGCCGGTTGGGCACCAGCCCAGGTGAGGACAGTCAAAAACAGTCTACAGGCTGGTGAACCTGGGACATGTGTGCCTTCCAGGTGGTAGGAGCTGCCCAGGCACCCTGGGTGCTGCTGTCCCAGGCTGTGTGTTGCCTCCTCCCAGCCCAACCCCTGGACTAGCACAGCATGGGTGCCTCTGGGGGTAGTGGGGGCCATTACATAACTCGATTCCTGCTTCTCTCTGCTGCTCTCTATCTCCCCCCAACACACACACCCCTTTGCCTGCTCCACCCAGCCCCACGAGGCTTCCAGGTGCAGGAGTTAGAGCCCACCTGGCCCAGCAGGACTTCCTTCAGCTCTTCCCAAACTAGTTCTGACCTTCCACTGTCATCCCACTTCACCAGCACTGGCAGAGTTCAGGCCCAGACCTTCAACAGCCAGCAGCAGGAGCTGCCTGGAGCATTCCCAGGCAGCAGGACACAGTGCCAGGCCCCAGCCCTCCATTCCTGCCCCACCGTCTTTTCCAAAGAAGGGTAAGACAATTGTCCCATGCCTGGCTGGGAGAGCCTAGCAAGAGTTGTGACATCTTAGCTGAAAGCCCTGGAGCCACTTCTTCAGGCCTGAGGGGTGAGGTGGTAGCACCAGGTCTCCTGGGCCAGGGCTCAAACAGCTCACCGTGCTGCCCTCCCTCCCTAAAGGGCCTGCCAGGACTGATCCCCCGGTGGGCTTCACACCCCAGCTTTCCAGTCGCTGGCATCCTTATCCCCAGACCATCCTATATGATCCAGCTGCCCCATTTCCCAGACCCTTGGGTCATGCCCTCTGTAACATTAGTTGTCTTCTGTCATAACTCACCTGGCAAAACCCCAGCCCTGGTCAAACCTAAATCATCCACCCACTGCCTGCCTTTGACCAAGCAGCTGCTTTTTCCGGAGCAAAACCCTCACCGCATCAACTACGTCGTTTTAAATTTATGACCGCAGATCTCCAAACGTTCTTCGTATGCTGGCTCGTTAAAAATCAGCACCCCTCCCTCTCCTCTTGAACTTCCCAGCCTCTCCCCCACACCCCACACTGTGATTTGCCTGATACTTAGGAGAAAATGGGAGCCGGCAGGCAGGAGCTCACCCCCCACGCCCACCTGCATCTGAGCTCACGCTGCTCGGGCCCTGCAGCCCAGTCCTCCATCTCACCCAGGACTCTTCTCTTTCAGTTATCCCATCTCCCATCGTCACTGCCTCCGCTTCCACAGGGGCAGCCCTGCTCCTTAGCCCTCTCTGCCCCCTGCAGCTGCCACCCACTCTGCTGCCCCTCACAGCCACCTTCTCCAACCATCAGCCTCCGGGCACTGAGTCCTCACATTCTCTCCTTAGCCCTCGATTGGGTGTCTGGAACCCGCCCTCCACTGAGCCCACTCCTGGTGGGTCATGCGTGACTCCACGTCACCAAGTGCCAGGCTTATTTCTGTGTCCTCCTCTTGGTTTCCCTGCAGCACTTGACACAGCGGACCCGCTCCCTTCCCGTGGAGCGCTCTCAAGTCTCTGCTCCTTCCTCGAAGGCCACTCCCTCAGCCTCCTTCTCCCAAATTCTAAATCAGTGGCTCTTACTGAGAGTGATCCCCGTCCCCCCACAAGAGACATTTGGCAATGTCTGGAGACACCTTTGACTGTCACAAAAGAGAAAGGGGGGTTGCTACCAGCATCTAGCAGGTAGAAGCCAAAAATGCTGCTAAACACCGTGCAATGTATGAGACAGCCCCGCAGCAGAGAATTCTCAGGCACAACATGCTCATGAAGCTGAGATCAGGAAATGCAGCTTCGGTCCTGGGATCCCTCTTCTGCTGTATCTAAACTCAGGTGGTTGCGGTGGTTGCGTCCAGCCCCAGGACTGCCATTTAGATGCTGATGATGCTCCAATGTGCACCTCCTGCGCTGCCCTCTCCCTGACCCCAGGCTCGTTTGCCCACACTTCCCGACCCACCTAGCTGACGACTCAGCCACCTGGGACCTAACATATCCATCTCACGCAGTCCGGCCTCTCCCCACGGTTCTTCGTGCCCTCACCCCCTATGTACCATCACCAGTGTGGCTGCCTCAACCCCCAAAACATGCTCGAAAAGCACCCACTGCCATGTACCTCCACAGCGCCGGTCACCCCTGCTTGCACCACTATAGTCGCTTTGCCCCTTCTTTCTGCTTCCAATCCATTTCCCACGGAGCGCCCAGAATGACTTTTTAAACCTTAAGTCAGATCTTGTCACTCCCCTCCTCGTCACCTGCCAGCAGTCTCCCTATTGCTCTTGGGCTAAAACCCCCTCCCCATCTCTGCCTGACCCGCCCTGCTGGCCTCACCCCAGGCCCTTACACTGGCCCAACACACCTTGCTTCCTCCTGCCTCGAGGCCTTTGCGCTGGTGGCTCTCCCTGGATTTTCACAGGCAGCCTCCTCCTGTCATTCAGGTCTCAGCTGAAATGACATATTCAGAGGGGCCCTTGCTAACCAACCACCTAAAGGACCGCTTCCCCTCCCCCACCAGTTGTTAATACCAGCTGCTTTCCTACATGCCGGCTTACCATCCCTCTCTCCTCACCCTGAATAAGCTTCAAGAGAACAGAAACCCTGCCTTGCTCACCGTGTTATTCCCACTGCCTGTAGCAGAGCCTGCCTGCCACCTAACAGCAATCCAATAAACGCCTGTTCGAGGGTGAATGGGCTGATGAGCCCACGTGGCTGTGCAGGTGCGGACTGGGGAGGTGAACAGGCCACAGACCCCTGGGAGGGGGGTGGGTAGCCACCCAGGCTCTGGTTAGCACCCCACGACCCTGTACCTATCACACCATGCAGACTGGGGCCCAAAGGGTTGAACCAAGCCTGGACCACCAGGCACTATGCAGAGTGGGGCTTGTGGACAGGCCTGGGACCAGGCTGTGCAGTGACAGATGGCTTCCTGAGGAAGAACATGACAAGGACAGCTTTTTCCCTGACCACTCCCAAAGAGGGGGAGGATACTATCTTCCGCTTAAGCCACCAGCTCGGCCAGCCCCAGCTCTGGAAGCCCAGATTCTGACACCAAGAGTCACATGCTCATGCAGGCTGAGGACGGGCAGCCTCAGAGTCGGGTGGGCCTTGCAGGGACACAGCACATCACCTCTTAGCCGGTGTGGCCACTGAGAAACCCCAGCCCGTGCCAGAAACCTGACTCAGCCATTCAGAGAGGCTGGTAAAAGAAACTGCCTCAGGACCTATTTCTCTGATCAACGGAGGCACCACACACACTGCATCCATCCTAGGGTTGGCCCAACGTCCCTGCCTGGGAGTGTCCCAGTGGGGCTGTCACCCTCCTAGGAGCATGGCCGGAGCCCCTACTCACCCACTCTTAACTTACTTGGACTCTACCTCCCCCTGTGTCCAGGCACAAGAATGACAGTGTCCCCCCACAATCCTTCCCTGAGGCTGGGCCCTTGCTCAGTCTCAGCATTCTTGACTCAAGACTGAAACCCAAGACAGACTGAGAGCAGAGGCTCCAGAGCCCCATGAGTCTGAGCACTCCAGGAGGCTGGCGAAGGCCAAGCTGTCCCTGGAGCTCAGGAACTCCTGGCCCTAGCACTGCTGCTCCCCACCATGCCACCTTGAGCATTTGCTTCCCCAAAATCTGTTTCCTCCTCTGGAAAGTAGGTAGAGCCCCTGGGGGCCTCCCTCCTAGGACAGTCAGAGGGTAAGACACTGGCGTGCACAAGGTGGTCAGCACAGCCCAGCTTTATTTCTCCCTTCCCCCAAAACATCTGAGATGGGGCACCGGCTCCTACTCCCCTCCCACCCCAAGCAGGGCTTCCTTGACCTTGTGACAGGTCACAAGAATAGTGCCCCTTGGGGCCTGAGGGGCTCCTGGCCCAGACCCACTCACTGATGCCTCAAACTTTACTCCTGGACAAACCTCAGGGGAAGGCCAGGAGGTGGCAGAAGAGGAGCGGGGCTTGGCTAGGGGAGGACAAGCAGGGAGACCCTGGCCCCTTTCCCCTTCCATGACCTGCTCTGGCTGAGCCCCAGGGTGGGGTGGGCAAGGTTCTTGGAAACAGCATCTGGATGGAGGTGAGCTCTGAGGCCTTTTTAGGAGGGCCTAGTGTGCTGGCCAAGGCGCCCAGTCTTCCTCGTCGTCCCCCCCCACCACGTGGTACCCTTCCACCTGGAGCTTTTCTGCTCTGCAGGGGAGCAAGTTGGGCTCTCAAAGCCTCCTGGACAGCAGCATTGGAGGCTATGACTCCAGAGCAACAGTCCCAGCCCCCAGACATCAGGGACAGGAGGCTGGTCCCAGGGTCCCAGCCACGGGCTCCCCCAAGGCCTGCCCTGGAGGCAGAAGTGAGAGCAGCATCATTAGTCCACGCTGGCGGGCTAGCCTCAGCCACAGGAGGGCTTCCAGGGACCTTCAGGACTGGAACCTACAGCTTCCCTGCCCCCCACAAGACCCTGGCACTGGAGGATGTTACCACCTATTCCCAGCATCCTCCAGGGTTGGGGCAAAAGTCAAGAGCAGGCAGAGCGAGGCCTGCCTTCCCCAACAGACACAGGAGCCCTTCGGGGAACATGATGGGGAAGGGACAGAGGGGAAGGGACAGAGGGAAAGGGCCTCAGAGGGTGGCCAGGTTGGGGCTTAGAGACAGGGGTCTGCCCAGAGGGGCCAAGGGTTGGATGACCCAGCTTGCCTGTGTAGAGAATGCCCTCCCCATTTGGGAACAGAAACCATAGGCTCAGTCTCTGGGCATCCCCCTGAAGCAACTTCCAGGTGCACAGCCTCCTAGCACAGCCAGGCTCCCCAGAGCAGCCTGAACGGGTGCTGGCTGCTCTCCTGCCTGAGGAGCTGGGGCTGGGGGCACAGTGGGCTCTTGGACTGGCCAGGACTGCTCCGGAGCAACGCCCAGAATGTCTGCTCCAGGCTTTGACTTTGCAGAGGAAACTAGAGTCTGAGGTGGCCTTGCCAA
>NW_007731661.1:94555-96894 GCF_000696425.1 Galeopterus variegatus
ATCATTAGTCCACGCTGGCGGGCTAGCCTCAGCCACAGGAGGGCTTCCAGGGACCTTCAGGTCTGGAACCTACAGCTTCCCTGCCCTGCCCCCGACAAGACCTTGGCACTGGAAGATATTACCACCCATTCCCAGCATCCTCCAGGGTTGGGGCAAAAGTCAAGAGCAGGCAGAGCCAGGCCTGCCTTCCCCAACAGACCCAGGAGCCCTTCGGGGAACATGATGGGGAAGGGACAGAGGGAAAGGGCCTCAGAGGGTGGCCAGGTTGGGGCTAAGAGACAGGAGTCTACCCAGAGGGGCCAAGGGTTGGATGACCCAGCTTGCCTGGGTAGAGGATGCCCTCCCCATTTGGGAACAGAAACCATAGGCTCAGTCTCTGGGCATCCCCCTGAAGCGACTTCCAGGTGCACAGGCTCCTAGCACAGCCAGGCTCCCCAGAGCAGCCTGAATGGGTGCTGGCTGCTCTCCTGCCTGGGGAGCTGGGGCTGGGGGCACAGTGGGCTCTTGGACTGGCCAGGACTGCTCCGGAGCAACGCCAGGAATGTCTGCTCCAGGCTTTGACTTTGCAGAGGAAACTAGAGTCTGAGGTGGCCTTGCCAAGGCCTCCATACTGAACTTCCCCAGGGTGGGGGGCCCCCACTTATGTGGGCTCTCTCCCAACCCTGCTGGAACACGCTGCCCTCCAGCCCCAGGGCCACTAGGGTCGGAGCTCTTGGATTCTGCCGACAACGCCTCCAGAAGCCGCTGCAGGTATGGTCTGGAGACAGAAACAGGGCTCCTATCACTGCTGTAGGCCTGGAACCCTGGAGCAGGAAAGACAGGCAGTCAGGTCTCAATCCTGGAAGAAAAGTGTGTGGCTTGGCTGCAGAGTCAGAGCTGGCTTCAGCTCTGGGGATAGAGTCCAGCACAGGTGATAACCTGCCACACCCCTGCTAAGCCACTGCCTAGTACCTTCAAGGCCCAGATTCCCATACTTCTATTAGATGCCAGGATGACAGAAGCACTCCTTCCTTGCCCAGCCAAGGTCACCACCAGAAGATCAGGACAGTCAGCCAAGTGCTCAGGCTCCAATGTGCACCTCCTGCACTGCCCTCTCCCTGACCCCAGGCTCATTTGCCCACACACTAACTGTACCAGGAGGTGGGTCGCCCTTACTCTTCACTGCCAGGCCCAGACTGATTGCTGCCTACTATTTTATAAGAACGTAGTTTTAGGCCCAAGCTATCTGACTGGCCCACCCCATCCCCTCAGTGCTGTCCCTCATCCCTGTCACTCCTGCTCATGCACCAAAGGCTTCATGACAGCCCACTCTATCAATTTACACTGACCAATTCCACACTGACGTGATTCAACCAGCAACTCTCCCCACCCAGTCCCCCCTGACCTAGCCACACCTTCCTCCTGTACCTGCTGAGCACCAGAAACCACTGCCGTTGAGGTCAGTTTCCAGAAGCACACCTGCCAGCAGCAGCCTCTGCTTCCAGCTCACACTAAAGCAGCCCCGTTCTTCAGATGCACTGAGCCCATGAATGGACCCCACTGTCTTCTTGCTCCATAGCCTCACTTCCAGACCACTCTCCTCGCCTGGCTCAGGCTCCACAGCCCTCAGTGCAATCACTCCCTTGGAGACAGTCACAACCACCTTCCCCTCAGTTACACCTACCTGCAAAAGCCCAGTCCTGGAGGACCTAGTAGGCAATCTGGGCAGCCTCTGCCCACCATCCTGCCACATGTCTTTACCAGGAGTCAGATCCTGCTCACCAGTCAGCACTTCACACCTTTTCTTTCACTTCCATCCCTATCTCCCACGTCTCAGCTGGCGGCCTCACCTCACTCTATGGGACTGAGGCCCCCTGTCTGCACATCAATTTCCACCTGCAAACTTGGGCCTGCTCCTGTCTTTACTTCCCATTAGGTCCAAGGAAGCTTCTCAGCTCCCACCAAGGGCAGCCCCTCTCCACCCGTTCTGGATGCCCTTCCTTCTCCCTTTTGTATTCACCCCTTCCCCTCCAGTGGATCCTCATTTCAGCATCTAAATATGCTCTCATGTCCACCATCTAGATAAAACCTCCCCTTGACCACAGCTCCTTGCAGACACCTCCCAATTCTCAGCTCCTCAAGGTAGTCAAACCTCTGGAAAAGTTACCCACAAAGGTCTTGCTTCATCTCCTATTCTTTAGTTTTTTTTAAAGGTATATAATATTTAAAAATAAAAATTAAAAAAGAAAATTTAAAAAAGGAAAAAACAAAAAAATAAGTTTTTTTTTTTGTTTGTTTGTTTTTTTGTCTTTTGTCTTTTTCCGTGTCCGGCCACGGATCGCAACCCTCAGTGTTGCCCC
>NW_007731661.1:98707-111036 GCF_000696425.1 Galeopterus variegatus
TTTTTTTTAGTTGATACCGAGTTGTCTCAACGATTTAATGACTAATCTTTCCTTTTCTCTATTCATGATCAATGCCCTTTTTTTCAAGGTTCTGCTTCTGAATGGGATCCATTTCTGAACTTTCCATTCTGTTCCAATGGGCAGTTGTCTATCCTTACACCAATGCCATGCGTTTTATGAAGGTGTTTTTAAACTATATGAATTAATATCTGCTAAGGCAAGTCCATTTACTTTGTTTTTCTCCAGGATTGTCTTGGCTATTAATGACCTTTCATGTTTTTTAAAAAATTTTAGAATCACCCTCTCAAAACCAAAATTTGTTGGAATTTTAAGTGAGAATTTGAACTATATCAATTTGGGAAGAATTTTTATAACATTGTTTATCAATAAGTAAATAGAGATATGTGTCACTATAGTATTCTTTAATGATTTTAATAAAGGTTAATTTTTCCCCATAAAAGTTTTATACAACTTCTTATTCCTTGGAACCTTATTTTTATTATTGCTATTTTAATTGTGTCTTTTAAAAAATTATGTTTTCTAGCTCTGGGTATATAGAAATACAACTGATTTTCATGTTGGTTGTATCTACCTTTTCTCATTCTTTAGTTCTAATAATTTGTTTATAGATTGTTCCTTTCAACATAGTCACCTATGAATACAGTTTTTGCTTCTTTTCCAATCTCCAGACTTTTAATTTCTTTCTATTGTTATACTGCGATGGCTAAGACTGCCACTACAATGTTGAGTAGACGGGACAATAGCGAGGGAACTTATCTTGGTCCACTTTTAATGTTTTGCCATGAAAAATGATTTTTGCTGGGCCGGCCCGGTGGCGCACTCGGTAGAGTGCAGCGCTTGGGAGCGCGGCGGCGCTCCCGCCGAGGGTTCGGATCCCATGTAGAGACCGGTCCACTCACTGGCTGAGCGCCGTGCGGGCGCGACACCGAGGGTTGCGATCCCGTTGCCGGTCACGAAAAAAGACAAAAAAAGGAAAAAAAAAAAAAGATTTTTGCTTTAGGTTTTTGGTAGATGTTTGTTATCTAGGTTAAGAACATGATCTTTATTCCTATTTGCTAAGAGTTTTTAAATAAGTGAGTTAACTTTTTTCAAATGCTGTTTCTACATCAGTTGTGGTGAACTCCCAGTGATGTTGCCCTGCTCACCTCTGCAACCTAATTTCTTTACCCTCCCTGATCCATTTCAGCACAGGAACCTTTTCCAGGTTCCTCAAGTCACCCTCCCTGTCACTCACCTCTCCCCTGGGGGATGGGGCCACTAGGGTTGCAGTCGTAAAGCCTGAGGACCCGTGTGATGTCCGAGGCACTCAGGTTCCATCTCTGGCCAATGTGAACACTGGGGGCCCACAGTGGTATGATGGTGGGCAGCCCTCGCCGGCTGAAGGCAAACCTGGAACCCAGTGGAGGAAGCCTGAGTCTGGATCACAGCAGGGCCTGAGAGGGCGGTGCAGAGGGAGGAAGAAAAGCAGAGGGGGCCTCACCTCCCGTAGTGCAGCACTGAAGAGTAGTCGTAGGGTGCCAGCATGTTGCTGCTCTGAGATTTGATGAAGTTGATTTCAAAGCCTTAAACACACACACATACTTGGAGATGTATCGGGAGGGCACGCGGGAGGGCACGCGGGAGGGCAGGAAAGAGATTTCTGGGAATTTATAGCCCACATAAGCTGAAGGATCTGAAACCACAGCCAGGTGTGCTGCTGCTTGTGCTGGTTCCTGTCTCCATGCACCTTTATTGCCCTGCTCTGCCCCCTCCCCCTGAGAGGGGTTCAAACCTACACTAGGTGATGTGGAAGCACAGGGACCTTGTGGCTAGGCAACCATCACCTCCTAACACTTCACCTCTCCTTCCTTTCACATTTATCTTGCATGGGACTAACTTCTGCCTAAGCGACATGGTCCACGAAGTCACACGTTGCTTCTGCCTGGAGTGTTTTGAACACCCGCCCCACACAATAAAGTATCTACCCTCTGGCCCAGCTTTAAAGACCTGCTGTCCCACCATCTGCAGTCATAACTCGACCACGACACTACCCCAGATTTGGAGCCCACAGTCCCTGTCTCCTCGGTTGGCCAGAATGCCAACTTGTCCCCCTCACTCAGGTCTCCAGGCCTGGGAGAAGCGAGGTTCCCCTCAACTTCCCTCCTGCCCTTCACAGTGAACTCCCAAAAGAGCAGCCACGCCCACCGTCTTTGCTCCCCCAAAGCCCGCAGACATCGGCAGCCACTTCCACACCCTCCTCCCCCACAAGGTCACCAGCAGCCTCTGACCACCAAGCAGGGCAGCATTCCAACACCGCCATGTCCCACCCCTGCCTGAAATACCTGCCTCTATAGAGCGCTTATTTCTTCCTTTTGAAAACCCTTAAACTTTGAATAGGCGGTACATTCATCTGGCTCAAGAATATCAAAAGATGACAGAAGTCTCCTACTCCATCCCCCCTCCAGGCTCCTACCTCCATGCCCCCATAGTTCGTTGTTAGTCTATATCCTGGCAGAGTTTGTTCTACACACATTAAATATTCTCATTTCTTCCATTTTAAGAGAAACCATGTTTGCCCTATTAGGGTAGCTGGTGTTTTAACCTGTTTTATTGTTAGAAAAACAGCTCCTGAGTTTGTTAGTGCTGGTTAACTCAGTTTCTGCTTTTCCCTTTAATTTCTTCCTGCTTTCATTAGTTTTTAACTTGGATCGACATGCTTAATTTGTTCTATTTTTACTGCTACAAGTATTTAAGTCTACACATTTTCCCTGAGCATTGCTTTAGCTATGAACCACAGCTTTTAATATAGCATTTCATGATAATTTTAGAATTCCTATGATTTCTTTAACTCTAAAAACAAGTTTTTTGTTCTAATTTCCAAATGAGAAATTTAGTTTTGATTTGTTTTTTTTGTCCTTTTTGAGACCGGCCGCACCGTGCTCAGCCAGTGAGCGCTGTGAGCGCACTGGTCATCCCTATATAGGATCCAAACCCACAGCGGGAGCGCTGCTGCGCTCCCAGCACCACACTCTCCCGAGTGCGCCACGGGCTTGGCCCTGTTGTTAGTTTCTACTTTCTATTTTTCATCAGGATCAGAATGCTTGTATTAATTTCACTTTTTCAAATTTAGAGTTTTTCATGGCATATATCATAGTTAAGAAAGGCTCACAGTCTATTTTCAGGGTACAGAGTCACCCATCACCCCCCGCATATGCACTTCCCAGCCTAATGTAAGTCAATCTCCCTCCCCTGACCCTTTGTAAGGTGCTACCCTCATGCCAGAGTGCCCCTATCTCTGGGGACTCCACACATGCTCTTCCCCGGCCCCCTCACCTTGCCAATAGAACAGCAGCAGTTTTTGTGCCAGAAGCCCTCTGCCAGCAGGAAACTTTCAACTCCCCCACACTCCCAACAAGACTCCTGGTTATGACCTCCTCTGCTCCCTTCCCTCATAAGGCAGTCACTTTTATTCTTCCTTCCTCCCAAGACCAGCCATGGAGACCACGAGGACAGGGAGCCCACCCTCCCTGGGATCAGATCCCCAGCACCTGCCCAGCGTGCAGGTGCTTCGTACCAGCATCAGGCAGTGGCCCTCCCCCCACCTCAGCTCCCCTCTGCCACCGTTGGCTGCCGTGGTCTCTTGTGCTTGCTGTCGCACAGGGTGACCACCTCACACCTGAGTGCTACGGCGCTGTCCCCGGCGCCTGTCCCTCGCACATGCTGCCTGTTACCTCCAGGGCTCCCGCTTCAGCTCGGCTCCCCCAACTGGCCACGGCCCCTGCCCTCACTCCACACAGTGGTGTATGGCGCACGAGGGACAGCTAGTTGAGCACCCAATGAGTACGGATCATAGGACACTGCCAGCCTCACCAGGTGACCAACAGTGTCATGGAGGAAGAATGAGACACAAAGCAAATGTTGACCTAGCTTGGGCCCGACTGTGTGCAGACAAATGGGGGCTTGCAGCACAGAGCAGCAGCAGCAGCTGGACCGTTCCCCAGGTCCCCAAGAAAAGCAGGAGCACACCTTGCCCACGGGAAGTAGGCAGGGGGTGGGGAGGACAGGCAGCCTCTTCCACGGGAACCAGGTGACTCCTCAGCCCCTGGCCTGAGCCTGCCGTCCTTTCTCCCCCGGAACCGGCCTTGCCTGTACATGACCCAGTGTACCTGGGAGGATCTCGTTCCAGTCGACACGGATGTAGTGGTCCCGATCAGCCCGTGCATGCTCATGCCAGAAGCCCAGCACGTGCATGAGCTCATGCAGGACAATGCCCCGGCCCTTCTGGAGACAGGCAGGTGCCAGGGACACCACCTGCATCCCACCACTGCGCCCCACGCTGGAGAAACACCTGCAGGGCCACGACACAGGGTTGAGTGGCTCCAGCCTGGAGAAAGACCCACCCAGGTCTCTTCCCCTCCTCCCAAGTTGTGGGATAGACAAGCACCAGATGGGCAGTCCCTATCCTGGACTCTAGTCTGTTTGCTGTCCCCCAAGTCCCTTTACCACCTGTTTTTTTTCCCCCCCCTTTTTGTCTTTTTTCGTGACCGGTAACGGGATCACAACCCTCGGTGTTGCGCCCGCACCGCGCTCAACCAGTGAGCGGACCGGTCTCTATATGGGATCCGAACCCTCGGCGGGAGCGCCGCTGCACTCCCAAGCGCCACACTCTACCGAGTGCGCCACCGGGCCGGCCCTACCACCTGTTCTTTTGAGATGGGCATAATGGAACCCCATTTCCAGCCTGGGCTGCGGGGAGGGGGTGGGAAGTGACATTCGCGTGGACAACAAGAGGAGCCGCTCACTGAGTGCACCTACACGGAGAGCCCCGAGTCAGAACTTGCAGACACGTTATCTAGCCCCTAGCAAGCTGGGAAGTAGGCAGTGCCACCCAGCCCAGAGAAGGCAGGAGAGGCTCAGGGTTAGGGGAGTTGCCTGGACTCACAGGACTCACTGTAGAACCAGGACCCACAGCCTGGTCTGTCCCACAAAACCTGCACTCACTGCACCAGATGGTCTCGAGAGATGAGGTGGAGTGAGGGTCTAGCACCCAATTCCTGTCCCTGCCCCACCTTTCACTCTGCAGGTCCAGCTCACATGGGGCAAAACACTCAGAGTGGCCAGGCGGATGGACCCAGAAATAGGTGTTAGACAGTGGCTTAGTTAGTTGTGGGCTGAACACGGAAGCAAGCTGAGACACACCCCAGGAGCACTTACCCGTACATGGGGATGATAGAAATGAAGTCTCTTTGGCCCTGGTAGGCCACAAACCTGATGCACGTGAGACGTTCAAACTCAGCAAATGCCTCCAGGATGACCTCGCGGCTGTGCTTGTCTGGGGAGGACACCCTGGCTGAACCCCCCTGAGCCTTTGTGGCCCTCGGAAGTCCACATGGGGGGCTGGGCGCAGGGCTTTGACCTCACTCTCCCAAAATAGAGAGCCAAGAAAGGGCAGCACAGTCGTGCTGGGGAGGAAGGCTGGGCTCCGGACAGGCCCTGGCTGTGTGAACTTGGGTAGGTCACTGTCCTCTGGACCACGTGGTCTACAAGAGGGACCAGGGAGTCCCTAGATATCCCTTCCCTTATCAGCTCTTCCAGGATTTTAGCCCTCTCAGGAGGCCATCGGGAATAAAAGGGCTTCTGTGGAAGGGCCCTTCGGGTTGTGGTGGAGAAGATGTGACGATGTAAGGGGGGGTCCGGGAGGAGCCCGAGCTGCTTCGGGAAGAAGGGCTGGGGCAGCGAGGGAGGCCCGAGCCACACCCGCTCACCGTACTTGCTGGAGAGCAGGAAGGGCACCTCCACGAGGCCACCAGCACTCTTGGGCCACTTACTGCTGGTCGCTGACAACACTCGGAAGGGACTCTGAGGAGAGAAGGCAGCTCAGGAGTCCTCGGAGACACAGGCCACTCAAGCTTCATACCCCCAAGGGTGCCACCAGACTATAGATGTACCAGGCAGGGCCTGGGTGTGTGAAGGCGGGGACACCATTAGAAACGGGATGGAAGTCCAGGGGCCCGCTATGAGAATCGTGACATACAAGACACCATTCTCTGGTCTGTGACGATACTGGCATCACAACGTTTTCTATCAGGCAGATGAACAACAGATTGACCCTTGAGGAGGCTGGCTAGGAGTCCAGCACCCCAGGGTGCCTGGTTCAGGAGGGCTCCGAGCTCCAGCTGGCAGCCCCATCCAGCACCTCGGCAGTGCCCAGCTCAGAGCACAGCCACCTGCCAAGCTTCCCTGAACGTGGGAGGAAGGCAGGGATGACAGGGTCCTGTTCAGAGTGGTGTTAAGGCAGCACTGGCCTCAGCAGCTCCCTTCTCCATTCTTCCACCAACCGGAATGCTTAGAGGCACAGGTTTCACAGCACCCCAGCCTGTCCTGCCCCACCAGCCAAAGGTTCTACTTGATGCTGCTCCGTGGTGGTCACACGGCCACCTCCCCCACCCACCCACTCGATACCTGGGGTTGCTGCGCAGCCCTGGGGCCAGCCTCGGGCTCTCCAGCTGCACCTTCAGCGGGCAGCCTGCAGCCAGCAGGACAGTCTTACTTTCCACCCGGTCACTGTCCTATTCAGGAGCCTTCTGCCATCTCTAGTTGCCTAAGATTTGGCACTGCTCTGCTGAACACAGTGTATTTCCTTCTGGCCAGCAAGTCGCCCTGGTTCCCACCAGCCTCTTCCCTTCTGACTTGGCCCCTCAACCCCAGCTGAGATGGTCTCTCCACATTACTCCTGGTTCTGGCTTTCTCAGGTCATCACTGCCACCCAGGCCCTTCACCAGCTACTCTGCCAATCCCTGCTCATCTCTTCCTTTATCCCAGTATTTCCTGAGTGCCTCCCCTGGGAAGGGTACCAAGCAAGGACTTGAGGGCTCAAACCTCCTCCTTCAGGAAGCCCTCTTGGGCTGACCGTGCCAGCACGTCAGATGTCACCCCTCCCCGCCACCTTAGTGCTCAGGCTGGCTTATTCCTGATAGAACACTCACTCTCACCTTGACAAAAGGTGTCTATCATCAAGCCATCAGAAACAAAGACGTGTCCCTCATAGGTCAAGCCCCATGACACCTTGGGAGGCTCAGAGAGTCTCCATCGCCACCTGTGAGCCTATCCACAACCCACGAGTTAGTGTGCGTGCACTCACCGGCCGGACAATGTCCCCCTCCACGAGGAAGCTGCTGTCTGGGTTTTCCTCTGGGATGAGCCCTGGGGAGGGAGGGAAGGAAGGATGCTGTTGGCCCATGCCCCCAGGACACAGAGTCTAGGGACAGGCCGAGCAAACCCCAGGGTCTCTCCCTCCTGACTTTGGAGCTGGAGCTTCTCTGAGCACTAAGGCTACATGGCCTCAGGCAGGTCACACAGCCCCTCTGAGTCCCAGCCTACAAATGTGTGATACCATACCTGTCTATCTGTATGGGGGACGAGATGGAGATGCCAGACAAGAATGGTGATTGGGGACACAGACACCACTTCAACACTGATGATCTTACACAGCAGGAAACCAAACTTCAGCATTTCTAACAACTACTTCGAAGTTGCAAAGAAATCCAACAGAATCACTCTTGAGGAGTATGCTTTCTGCCAACCACACAATTCTATCTAAGGTAAAATATCTTGAATATTCATGACCTTAATAAGGTCACTGATACAGGTGTACTAGGAGGGGATAGGAAGTATATGTGGCAGAATGACACTTATGCACTTTTATAAAGCAATTTTTTTTATATGTAGGTGAAATAACATTTTCCCTTGAAAGCGATTATCTTATGAAAACTTAAGTGTAATTAAGTTTAAGGTGGGAAGCCGGAGAGGGCCAGGGAAGAAGGAAGGCTCAGCCTGAGCCCCTGGGAGCTCTGCACCACCACTGGCACTACAGACCTGGCCCACCATGAGGCAGGGGCCAGACTTACATCTGTTATGAGTCACTGTGAGCCACCTAGACAGGGGAAGGAGGCAGCTCCTTTGGCCAAGGGCCATTCTTAGGTAATGGGTACAGCCATGAGGCATTAGCAGCCAACATTCCCAGCAGCTGGGGACAGTCAGGTGCTTCCCAGTAAAGGACTCGGGCAGGGCATGGGCAGCTGTCACTACTAGGCTCACAAATGCTGTTGGGGCCAGCAGCCTCTGAGAGTTTTCTCATGGCATTTGAAAAGTCTATGCCAAGGAAGACTCATTGGTTCTAGTTACCTTCAGACCATTCACAGTGAGCAGAAGGTGGGGTGGTACCTGGCCCAAGGCTCAGCAGGTGCTGGGCTCCCTATCAGCTCTCAGAGAAACAGGGCAGATCACAGCAGTAGATTCCCACCCCGCCCCTCGGGCGAGGTCACCCCCTTCCTCCAACACCCCGGCCCAAGTGGCTCCAACATCTGAACTCCAGTCTTTGTCTACCTGCTTTATCCCAGGCTCTCTGTATGTCCTCGCTCCTCGGCCAAGATCCCCAGACAGGCAGGCCCTGAGCCTTAGATGACTGTCTTTGTACCCCCAACCCCTCCCACCTTTTCCCTCAAGAGGGGGTTAACATGTCCTCAAACATCCGCTATTGATTTAACTCAATGCCCAGCTCAGAGCCCCAACAACCTATGCTTTTATCAGGCCATTTTTAAAAACCTATGGTTTTTCCTCTTATAAAACTTACAATCCACAAGATACAGAAAAATAGACTTCAGCACTTGAATAAGCTGCTATATTTCCTCCCAGCCAGCTCTTTCTGCATGTCCAGGTGTTCCGCGTGGCTTTCACACTATGTCTACAATGTCATACATCCTCCAGGCCATGAGAAGACACAGAGCCCTCACCTTGGTTAATCGCAGGGATGTCTTCGTCCCAGGACACCTGGCTCCCATCAGGGGTGAGGCCTTCTGGGAAGCTGGTACCACAGGCTCCTCCTGGGCAGCTGGAGGTGAAGGGCGCTCCTAGGATCAAACCTGTCCCAGAGAGACAGGTGCATACACAGATTCCCCGTTCATTAAACAGGGTGACAGGATGGCAGGGCAGGGGTGTCAGACTGCAAGGCCCAGCCCTTTCATGAAGAGTAAGCCTCCAGCAGAGTCCTGGCAGCCTGCCAGTCCCCACTGCCCAGCCACAACTGGTGCCAAGGCCTAGACAACTGCAAGGAAGGAGCTCCCTTTGCGGGACCAACACCTGACTCAAAGAAGCAGGGTGTGTGCGCCCCGCATATGAGATAGAGGACGGGCAGGAAGGAAGGAGGGAGGGACGGACTCGGGTTCTCATGCTGATGGCAGGGGTAGGGCTAGCCTCACCTCGCTCCACGGCTCCCTTTCTCAGCCCAGGCTTTTGGAAAATGGGCTCAGCCTGGGTGACTCCTGGCCCAGCCAGGATGGAACAGGGGCTTACAGTTCCGTACCCCCCACCCCAGAACAAGTAGGTGTGAAGCACTACATCCACTGTCTCCCACCAGGCAGGCTTTCTGCTCCCAGGGTTTTCAGGAAGCCTCCCCTGTGTCCGTGGCCCCCAGGAGCTGACTTCTCTTAGGAACGTCCCTGGAGGCATCCATGCTCTGAGCCATTAAGCTCAATTAAGATCCCTGAGGGCTCCAGTCACACCCCTCTGGCCTCTCCCCACATTCTGGGGGCTGGAGCTGCACCAGGAGGGCCAGGCAGCCAGCCAGCTTACCTGCCAAGGAGAGTAGACTCAGCACCCAAGGCCAGAGGCCTCCCACGCACCCCATTGTGGAGGCCCGCTGCCCCTCAGCAAGCAGGACTGATGCCCAGCAGGACAAGGAAGCCTAATTGCAGATTCAGCACCACCCCCCTTTAAATGGAAGCTTCTCCTGATCCCAGCTGCAGACCCTCCCCAACCACCTCTACCTGTAGCCCTTCCCAATAGCCTCCAGCTGCAGCCCCTCCCAACCACCTCTACCTGCAGCCCCTCCCAGCAGCCTCCACCTGCAGCCCCTCCCTACAGCCTCTACCTGCAGCCCCTCCCTACAGCCTCTACCTGCAGCCCCTCCCTACAGCCTCTACCTGCAGCCCCTCCCTACAGCCTCTACCTGCAGCCCCTCCCTACAGCCTCTACCTGCAGCCCCTCCCTACAGCCTCTACCTGCAGCCCCTCCCTACAGCCTCTACCTGCAGCCCCTCCCTACAGCCTCTACCTGCAGCCCCTCCCTACAGCCTCTACCTGCAGCCCCTCCCTACAGCCTCTACCTGCAGCCCCTCCCTACAGCCTCTACCTGCAGCCCCTCCCTACAGCCTCTACCTGCAGCAGCCCCTCCCACCAGCCTCCCCCTGCAGCCCCTCCCAACAGCCTCTACCTGCAGACCCTCCCAACAGCCTCCACCTGCAGACCCTCCCAACAGCCTCTACCTGCAGACCCTCCCAACAGCCTCCACCTGCAGACCCTCCCAACAGCCTCTACCTGCAGACCCTCCCAACAGCCTCCACCTGCAGACCCTCCCAACAGCCTCCACCTGCAGACCCTCCCAACAGCCTCCACCTGCAGACCCTCCCAACAGCCTCCACCTGCAGACCCTCCCAACAGCCTCCACCTGCAGACCCTCCCAACAGCCTCCACCTGCAGCCCCTCCCAACAGCCTCTACCTGCAGCCCCTCCCAACAGCCTCCACCTGCAGACCCTCCCAACAGCCTCTACCTGCAGACCCTCCCAACAGCCTCCACCTGCAGACCCTCCCAACAGCCTCTACCTGCAGCCCCTCCCAGCAGCCTCCACCTGCAGCCCCTCCCAACCACCTCTACCTGCAGCCCCTCCCTACAACCTCCACCTGCAGCCCCTCCCAACCTCCTCTACCTGCAGCCCCTCCCAACAGCCTCCACCTGCAGCCCCTCCCAACCACCTCTACCTGCAGCCCCTCCCTACAGCCTCCACCTGCAGCCCCTCCCAACCTCCTCTCCCAGAAGCCCCTCCCTACAGCCTCCACCTGCAGACCCTCCCAACAGCCTCCACCTGCAGCCCCACCCACTTGTGGTCCCCACCCCCAGCCCAGGCCCAAGCCTTTTGGACTCTGGTCTGACCCTTACTGGCTGAAGTGTGTGAGAGGGTGGAGAGAGGCCCTACTTGGGAGTGTGGCTCTTCTGAGTTCCCTTCCTGCCTCCAGGGGGCAGAGAAACACTGCAGAAAGTGCTCCAGACCAGGCTAAGGCTCAAGTACTGGGAGGGGCTTCATCCTCCAAGCTAGGGAGACCCCTTTTCCTGGCCCCAACCTGTGCTCAGACGTGGGAAAATCTGCCTGAGACCCTGAGGCACCCCCAGTGTATATGTGGAAGGAGGGAAAGGTCACTACACTTTCATAAGCTTTTATTGTAGTATACATGTAGAAAAGTGCAGGGCTCCGTGTAATTCCACAACTGAATGCCACATGTGACCAGCACCCCAGAGAAGCCCGCCATGTGGGAAAGGTGGAACTCTTGAATATGCGGGCCCTTGCATGGACATTACCCCTCTTATCCTCAAACCCTTCGGCCTCTAATCCCACAACAGCCTGGCATGATCCATCAGTGTTTATTCCCATTTCACGGATTCAGAAACTAAGACTTTTTACCTATATTCCTCCTCCTCTGTACCCCTCAGCTTCAGGGCCCCAACCTGGATCGAAATTCTAAAGGCAGTGTGTCGGGGCCGGCCCGTGGCTCACTCGGGAGAGTGTGGTGCTGATAGCACCAAGGCCACGGGTTCGGATCCCATATAGGGATGGCGGGTTCGCTCACTGGGTGAACGTGGTGCTGACAACACCAAGTCAAGGGTTGAGATCCCCTTACCGGTCATCTTTAAAAAAAAAAAAAAAAAAGGCAGTGTGTCGGAGCTGGGCAGGATTTGGGGACACCCCATCCCCACCCCACCAATGCCCAGTGAAGGAAAGCCAAGGACATCAGCTCTTGTCCACAAGGGCCTCAGCATTCCTGCCAGTGCCTAGAATCCAGCATTTCCTAGGGAGAACGGTATGCGGGCAGATGCCCCTGCTGTCCAGGCAGGGTATTGACATACGTCAGAATGCCCATGATAGATGTGTGAATTAGCTCGGTTGTGGTCTGTATTTCACAATACAAACATGTCAAAATGTCATCTTGTACACCTTAAACGGTTACAATTTTTATTTGTAATTATACCTCAATAAACTAGAAAAAATAAAAGTTGACCCATCCAAAAAGAAAAAGAATGCATGAAGCTGACCACTTGAGTGCTTGGTAAACAAAATTAAAATAATGATAATAAATAACCACCTTGCTTGAAGAGAGAAAGAGATTCTTGGTTAAGAAATGCAGTTTGGGGGCCGGCCCGGTGGCGCACTGCGCTAGTGCGCCGCTTGGGAAGCGCGGCTGTGCTCCCACCGAGGGTTCGGATCCCACATACAGACCGG
>NW_007731661.1:111731-117998 GCF_000696425.1 Galeopterus variegatus
ATAATAAATAACCACCTTGCTTGAAGAGAGAAAGAGATTCTTGGTTAAGAAATGCAGTTTGTCTTGAAGACATTACGCTAAGTGAACTAAGCCAGTCACAAAAAGACAAACACTGTATGATTCGACTTCCACGAGGGCTCTAGAGTCGCCCAATTCAGAGAGACAGAAATAAATAGAGGTTGCCCAGGGCTGAGGAGGAGAAATGGGGAGCTACTGTTTAATAGGTACAGAGTTTCAGTTTTGCAAGATGAAAAGTTCTGGACACCTATCTCACAACAATGGGAATACACCTTTCACTACTGAACACTTAAAAGTGGCAAAGGTGGTAAATTTTATCATGTGTTTTTTACCACAATTAAAAATTTTTTAAAAGAAAAAGAAACAGAGAGAAATAGAAAGACAGTTTGGAAGATAAACTATTGAAAACACAGGAAGGGGAGGGTCGAGTGGGGCTGGGTAGGGTGGGACAGGGTAGGGGCGAGGGTGGGCGGGCAGAGCCCTCAGCTACAGTCCTGCTGTGTGTGAGACAGTGCTATGGGGTGGGAAGTCCCAGTGAACCCCCCCACCCATGCCGAGCTGGACATGGGGGTAATAGGCAGGTCCCAAAAGGAGCCCACTCAGATCCTGAGGAAGGGCGGATTACAAGCCCAGCTCTGCGCAGTTCTCACCAGGAGCACCTCGCCCCATCCCCAGGGAGCAGAGGAACCAGGCACCAAGGGCAGGCTCTTCATCCCTCATCCGGCCTCACGGAGCAAGTGCCCACCTGTGCTGGGCTCTGGGCACAGGGCTGAGCGGACCCCAGGCCCCGCCCTCATGAGCGTCCAGCCTAGTCCAGATGCACACCTGCACACACCTGCACACCAGCACATCTGCAAAACGTCCCTCCTAGGGCCTTCGATAGCTAACGTTTCCTGAGCACCTACTACGTGCAGATGCTGAGCTAAGCCCTTTACATAGGTTGGCTTGTGTAAGTCTACACCCTACGAGGTGGGGGGCTGATGACAAAACCCCATTTTATCGACAAGGAAACTCATATTCAGATGCTCAACTTATGATGGGGTTACACCCCAACAAATCCATTGTGGATTGAAAAATCGTAAATTGAAAGTGCATTTAATACACCTAACCTACTGAACACCATAGCTTAGCCCGGCCTGCCTTAGATGTGCTCAGAACACTTGTGTTAGCCTACAGTTGGGCAGGACCATTCAACACAGAGCCTATTTTATAGTAAAGTGTCGAATGTATGAAATACTGTACCAAAGTATGGTGTCTACTGAATGCATATCACCTTCGTACCTTCATAAAGTTGAAAAATCCTTAAGTCCAACCATCGTAATTTCGGGAGGTTAAGCAAAACCAGCCCTCTAACCATCGAATTATGCTGCCACTCATCCCCCAGCCCCACCAAGTGCATTCTGCCAGGTACTTGGGATGCCATAAGGAATGGCATTGGGTGGAGTGAGCTGAGTCTGGAAGGACCAAGTGAGGGTGGCTGGATGGCACCCCAAGTGGCCAAGAGTGTCAGGGTGAGGCTGTAGCAGGACCGGCCACTGCACAGCCATCCCCAAGGACTCAGCCCCCTGCTCTCAAGGCAGATCACAGCACGCGCTTCTGGCAGGCTCGGCACGTGCCCCTCTGCCTCTGGCCGGGCTGGTCCATGTCCACAGACACCCTGCACTGAGCTGGGCACGTAACCAATGTTCAGGGAAGAATGCGTGGGGGTAGGTATGAAGAGCAACTAATCCCACCCTCATGACAAGTCCTCTGACCTGGACACTGGGCACATGCCTCTGGAAACAGGAAGGAACTCTGGGACAGTGAGCCCCAGCCCCAACAAGCACACTGAGGCCTGGCACCCAGCCAGCAGATGTGGGGTAAGTTGAGAGGCTGTGCTGCCTGCCTGTGGGGAAGTAGAGGCCGGGCCAGCCATGCACACACGGCAAGGGAGGAGCCTCATGCATGGGCCCACACACAGGCACTCCCAAAGGAACAGCCCACACATGACACACACATGTGCACACTCCCACTGGAACATCCCACACACAGAGGACATGCACACACTCCCATGGAAAGCCCCACACACGGTACACGGCCACACACGTGGGACACACACACTCCCACAGGAATAGCCACACACATGGGATGCACAAACACCCCCACGGGAACAGCCACACACCTGGGACACACACACACACCCATGGGACCAGCCACACACACACTACCACAGGAACAGACACACACCTGGGGCACACACACTACTGCAGGAACAGCCACACAGGACAATAGGTGTGCACAGGCCCAGAACAACTCACACCCACAGGAACAGCCACACACTCGGGCACACATATGCATCCATCCTTCATGTTCCAAAAAAAATGTGGGGTCTGATCAGGGTAGCACTGGGCCCAGTTCTGAATCGTGGACAGGAGCCAGCCTCCCAAAAATGACCCCCGTCAGCTCTGAGGCTAGAACCCCATCTGGAAAAGGACACCAGCCCAGGAGAGGAACTGGGGCCAGCAGGTCAGCCCCTGGAGGGTGAGGACAGACCTGTCCCTGCCTCCCCCTCTGTCTTTCCACTTCCAGGCTCTGCCAGCAGAAGGAAAGATGAGGTCTGATTAAGAAACAGCTTCTGGGCCAGCCCGGTGGCGCACTGGAGAGTGCGCCGCTTGGGAGCGCAGCGGCGCTCCCGCCGAGGGTTCGGATCCCATGTGGAGACCGGTTCCGCTCACTGGCTGAGCGTGGTGTGGGCGCAACACCGAGGGTTGCGATCCCATTACCGGTCAGTAAAAAAGACAAAAAAGGAAAAAAAAAAAAAGAAACAGCTTCTGAGTGTTCTCCCAGGCGTTGAGACCGGACACTTGCAGAGTTGTTTTTTAAACAAAACAATATTTTATTAACACATCCTCAGTGTTCTGTATAAATATAAAGTGCTAAGTTTCCAACCCCTGCCCACAGGGCTGGGAGGAAGTGGGGGAGGGAGTGTTAAATGTCACTTGAACACAAATAACTTTCCAGCGCCAACACAGCGAGCGATGCTCACATACATACACACGCAAGCAAGAGGTCCCTAACATGACACTCGCATCACTTCCCGAGTTCCCAGCTCCCCCAGGGGCACAGGGCTCGGGCTCCAGGCCCCAGGTGGACCACCCCCCCAGAAAAGACTCCTGGTTGTCACAGCTTGTCCCTTGGTGCTCTCAGGTACCAAGGGTTTCAACATGGTGGTGGACCACACGGAGTCCATGGACGTTAGAGTCCAGTTGATTTCTGCCAGATGATGGGGGAGGAGAGAGCAGACATTATCTTCCACTCTCCCCTTGAATGAGGGCCAGCCCTCAAACTCCTGGCAGAAGAGCACCAGGTCAGAAAGGCCAGCATCCCTGCATTCCTAACACACCCCCAGATGAGGGGGTGTGCTGGGCAGAGGGGAGCCCAGCTGTCCACAGTCAGCTCCCCCAGCAATCAGCCATGTGAGAGCTGGCATAGTGGTGCCAACAGGCAGGGAGGCCCTGCCTCAGTGACACAGCACCTGGGTCTCAAACTGCAGCAGCTGCCCCATGAAACTGAAGTTGGGGGAGATGACGCCCCGGCGTTGCTTAACGAAGTCGAAGGCCTCATCCAGCGGCACACGGCGGCTCTGTATCAGGTAGGCCAGGCAGATTGTGGCAGAGCGCGAGATGCCCGCCTGGCAGTGCACCAGCACCCGGCCCCCACTGTTCTTTACTGAGTCTGCAAGGGACATGGAGGGGCAGGGGGTCAGAGAAGAAGGTACACAGGCAAGGAGACAGGTGCCCCCAGGCCCCTCTCCTGGTGTCCCTCCAGGCCCCCAGGCTGAGGTCCCTCCTTACCAATGAAGCCTATCGCCTCCTGGAACCAGGCACTGATCTCCACCATCTGGTTGTCCTCCACAGGAATGCTCTTGTAGCAGAAAAGGCCCTCAAAGTGGTTGGGGCAGCTGGCAGAGACGTTGAGGACAGCTGTGATGCCACAGGCCTGCAGCCCCTGCAGGTCAGATGAGTGGCTGCAGCTGCCCAGGAACAGGTAAGGCAAGATCTCCACAGGGCCACCCTGGAGGGAGAAAAAGGGTGGTGAGACCTTCTCGGCCCCAGTCTGGAGGGCTTGAGCACCGGAGGGGCAGGGACATTTCCCACTGGCCCAGGACGACAGGAGCCATCAGCCAGTCTTCCTGACCAGCAATAGGGCTGGGGAATATGAGGACACAAGGGGCCACACATACACTTCTACACTCACAGATACACATGCCCCCTTAATGCCCCACAACATACATGCAGACGTACACAGACCCACAGAGGCACAAATGAGTAACCCGCACCCCACACATACGCACGTGCTCCCGTCTGCATGCTCCCCCCTACACACACACATATAGTCATAAAGGTGAGTGTGTGTATGGACAGACTCCTCGCATCCACAAGCGGCAGGTTCTTTCCCTAGAGGCGCCTATCCTGCCTGGGGGGAGGAGAGGGCCGACAGTGACAAGGAGCCCTGAACTCGACTCACCTGGTCATAGAGGGGGGCCCTGGGGTCCGAGCGGCTGTTTTCAGCCCCTGCAGGCGGCAGCGCGGGGGCCGAGGTCTCAGAGCACAGACTTTGAGAACCAGATGGATCTTGTACCTCTTCTCAGAAAAAAAAGGCAAATACACTCAAAAATTTTCAAACAATTTCAGAACCCTCCCACCAGAAGAACCCCAGGCTGAGAACCCACTACCATTTTATGTCTCTACTAACAATATAAATGCCTTTTTGCTCACACCTTTGCTTTGTTTCCAAACTTAACTGATTGGATAGATTTTAAAAAGTATACCATCCTTTTCTTAACTTGTATTTTTTTGTTAAAGAAATTTGAACGCTTTTTTCAGAAGCGGATTGGTTGCGTATTTTTTTGTTCATTGCTTATTCTAAACCTTTATGTAATGATTCATATTTTAAATATTAAATTGAAAAAACACAACACCATAAGATCAGATGATAAATTGGAAACATCCAATTCCTAGGCGTTCCCTGGGCTAACAGGAACGGCATCTTTAATAAATAAATCCAATATGTCATGTCTCATTTTGTCCACTAGAGAGCAATATTAGCTCATCTATTCACTTTGGCTTCTACTCTTGCACTTAACTACATTCACTAGAATCTTTCTGAAAAATACTTGAAAACGGTAGAGTTAAATACTTCATTACATATACAGCACATTATGATGCAAAAATAACATTATTGTAAATTTTCTATTTAATTTGTTTCAACACATGAAATGTACTACAAGTGGAATTTCAGTAATTATACTCATAATCAGTACTTCAAATGAAAACCGTACCTTTGTCAGCATTCATTATTACATCAATTTGCTTAAATTATCATTACTTATAGAATGTCCGATAACTTCGTATAATGTATGCTATACGAAGTTATTACGCCGCCTCCAGCCCCGGGGCGGCCGGCATCGGGCAGCCGCCTCTCGCGCTCCGCCGTCGCTCCTTCCTCGCTCTTCCTCTCCGGCCCTCCGCCCCGCGTTCCCGAGCTCTCGCGCTGCCTGACCTGTCGGCTCTGGGCGCCCTCGGCGGCGCCCGGGCTTAAGTAGCGGTGGGCCGGCCTCCCGGGTCGCCATACAAGGGCAGGGCAGGAAGGCGCCGGCGCCCGCCCCCGCGGCCTCACGTGGGACCCGGGCTGAGCCAGCCCCGGGGCGCCCGGGGGAGGAAGCCGGGGACCAGCTCCTAAGGGAAGGCGTTCGCCAGGGTCAGTGGGACTCCAAAAGCCCCCTGATCTTTGCGTCCCAGCCCGGAAGAGCGCTCCGCACCCTCTGACCTGCTCCAAGCCGTTCAGCCCTTGGGAACTCAGCTTCTCAGATGCACATCCCCGTCCTCAGAGACTTGGAGGCCAATGGTGTCCCCTGGCCCTGCTTCCTCTCCCTTTTCCCTTTCTCTCTAGGCATTTGTTACAACAAAAATTGATAAATGAATGCTGCCACGGATGGTTTCTACGCTGGAGGACGGGAAGCCCCTGCTGAGATGTCCCTTTTCTGATCTACTTAGACACCTTGGGCAGAAGGGGCTTTATCTCCTCTCCTCCTCCCCCACTGCACGGATGAGACCCGCACTCAGGGTCTTGTAGCATAAGGGAGACGAGGAGGGTCCCGGGGCCTTTCATGGGGAAAGGCAGGGGCTTGTGACTGAGTTTCCAGTTAATGAATGGGGCAAGGCTTCTTCACCAAGACCCAGGGAAACTCCGGGGGGGGGGGGGGGGGGG
>NW_007731661.1:118315-121086 GCF_000696425.1 Galeopterus variegatus
CGGGGGGGGGGGGGGGGGGGGGGGGGGCAGAGAAAATCATTTCCTCATGTCACAGGCCAGCTTTAAAGGGGAACTCTGCTGACGCTGCAGGGCTCTCCCGGGGCCTTGCCTGGTGGGAATTTCAAGGGGAAAAGGGAGATGTGCAAACAGAACCTGCCTCCAGCTCCACCACCCCTCCCCTCCCAGCCGGCAGAGCTGCCAACCCTACCCCGGGTTGGCAGGGGCCAGGGACTAACGCTCAGCTCAGCGGTAAGAACCAGGTACTGGGTAGGTCACATCCATTCTGCCCTCCGGCCAGATGTGGTGAGGCCCAGGTGTGAGTGGAGGTCTGGGCCCCTGGGCTGAGGACGAAAATTGTTGGCAGCTGAACTTTTGAAAATTCTGAAGCAGAGGAGTTCAGGTGGGTGGGGACAGTTTCCTTGAGCTGCATGGGATTTCAGGCCCCCAACCCCCAGGCCCCATTCCCGAGTCACTCCTGTGTGCCCTCTGTAAGATCCTTCCAGCTCTCCTGCAGACCCCGAGGTCCAGACTACCTTGGAGGGCTACAGCTAGGACCTGCATGGTCCCCAACTCCCCGCGGACTCAGAAACACTGACTTCCTCACAATGGTCTGTTGTGTCTGATTGTGTGTGTTGGAGCATGAAATGTTTGCAGTTCCACGATGTTTGGGACAGAGCTTGGCACTTGTGTGTGCTGGGGAGCAGAAGGGATGCACGGGAGAGGAGCTCCTAGGACTCCAAAAATTCCTGAGGCTACAGCACCTTTTCATGGGTCAGTGTCCCTATCTGTAAGATGGGAGCACATAACAGACCAGCTGCTCACCCACATTGGTTCCACGGCTATGAGGCCACATCACTGCCTGGTCTCCTGTGGCTGAGACCTTGTCCCTCTCTACCAGGCCAGGCTGGGGCTGATGCAGCACAGCCCACAGCAGAGCCAGAGAGTCTGGGCCATAGATCCTCGAGGCTGATATGAGCTCTTATCCTTGGCATCAGCCTGGCAAATGACTTAATGGCTGATTCCAGGGGCAAATTACAAAGCATGCACAAGGATAATCAGGTCTGGTCTTGCTGTTCAGTGGGGCCTTCGTCACCTGTCCTCCCCTCCCCTGGGAGCCACAGCCTTCCAGCTCCGTGGGGAGGAGGCGGTGGGAGCCCTGACTCAGGAGTGAAATCAGCTCAGCGTGTAGGGGCTCCAGACCCCCGATTCCCACATGGGGCTGGGGAGAACGGCGTGTGCCTTGCCGAGCAGTTCTGCACAGGGGTGGGAGAACATTGCACAAGCTTTGCTCTGGTGGCACTCTGTCCGGGACCAGTGATCTCTGCCCAAGGTGGCTGCATACCCCGTGAGTGCCATTTCCTGTGGGGCTGTCCCCTTTTCAGCTCTGAAACCCAGCTCAAAGAGGCCTGACAGCCATGAAGGGGGGCTTTGCTTTGTCTTCCCCTATTCCAAGACTGGGGAAACCCCCACCCCTGAAAACTGCCTGAAAGCTCACGGCTGGGGTGAGAAGAGAGGGGAAGACTCGCCAACCCACATCCCTCCCCCACTTCTGCCCTGACTAAAGGGCCCCCAACCCTTGGGTGCTGCCATGGCTGAGTCATGGTGCAGGATGTGTGCTCCCCCCTGCCACCTCATCAAGGACCCCCATTCACCAGAGCTGAACCTTGGGAGCCAGGGCAGAGAGGAGGCCAGGCTCCAGGCACATGGGTGGGGGATAGTGTGAGGAGGGGTCTCAGTTAGACTGGATGCCCACAGGCCACAGAGACTGGAGGGGGGACCCTGCTCCTCATCACTACATGGGAAGGGGACGATGGGGTGGGGGTGGGTGCCATGCTCAGAGCTTTTTCTGTTTTTGTTTTCTCCTGGCCTGGCTGTTACAGAGCAGACACTCTCAAGGAAGTGTGAGGCTCAGCATTTTTTTTTTTAATTAAAAACCCGTGAGACTCATCTGGAGCAGATGACACTTCTGTGTGTTATTCTTTTCATAACCATCTATTTTGATGGCTATTTAAGTGTCACTCGCCTCCAGCCTTTGGGATTCCGGGTCTTTCCCTGTCCCAATGGCACATCCACCCAGCCCCCATGCGAAGCGGGTTTCCTTCCCCATTGCAAAGCTCCAAGCTCTGTGCTGATGCTGTGAGCGCTTTCCTTCCTCCTCCTTGCAAGCCCACTCCACAAGCAGATGCCCCAGAGGCGGACTGGGGAGCAAGTGGCTTGGCGCTGATGTTTGGGCCAGAGCAGGTATGAAGGTGAGAGGGATGGGCCACCCCCAACCTGCCCCAGGAGTGAGTCAGGGAGGACATCAGCTTTCCTGTGCCAGGCCTCTGACGCCAGTGTGGTGGCCACCCCCACAGGCTCCTGCGAGGCGAGGACCCAGACCACACGTGCCAAGCTTCAGCGACAGGCCTCTCTGTGACGCAATAGCCCTGTCCAACACAATTGGGGGTGGCGAGGGGGACAGAGAGATTCACCTTGGGCATCCAGCCTTCAGCAAGGGCTCTTCCTGGGGTAGGTGAAGCAGGAAACCCCAAAGGCTGGCTCAGAGGTGGACCTGCAGATGACCAAAGGGGCTGTGTCTGTTCCCACACACTTGGGTCATGTCACATGCGTGTGTGTGAGCAGGCGCACACGTGGGCAACCCTGCTGGGGAAGCTCTCCTGGACACAGTGGGTCTCGTCTGGGGGCCCCGTCCCTCATGGTGAATGCATGGGGGACCCTCAAGCTGTCCTACCCATGGCCCTGCTGCCCACTTGGCATGCCACCCTGAGCTT
>NW_007731661.1:121305-122975 GCF_000696425.1 Galeopterus variegatus
GGGACCCTCAAGCTGTCCTACCCATGGCCCTGCTGCCCACTTGGCATGCCACCCTGAGCTTTGGGACCCCTCCTACGTACCCACCAGGCAGGGTGCTAAGTGGTGCTCAGACGCTCGAGGCCGTCCCAGGGGTGGCACTGAAGAATTCTGAATCAGGAGGTGAGGAAGTTCTGCCTTTCTCAAATCCCTTTCAATCTGTCCTTCTGCATACACCAGGAAGAAAGCCTCCACTGGGGGCTGGCGTGGCTTCAATGCCTCCCAATATTTGCTTTTCCTCATTTTAGCAAAGAGGCTCAGCGCCTCCTCAAGCATCCATGTCTGGGTCACTCATTCCCTTCTGCATTTATTCATGTACTCAGCCCCCATTCCAAAACTACAAGGCATTTCAAAGAGTTCATGGAAAGATTCATATAATCTTTCAATTGTATTTTTCCACCAACTTGTTGAAGTGCCCTTGTGTGTTTTGAGTAGCTATTATGTGCCAGGTACTGTTCTGGTGCTAGGGACACAGCAGTAAGTCCTGAACCGCTGCCCTCAGGGAGCTGACCTCATTGTTTAATAGTATTTATTTTTGTGATTTTGTTTTATTCATGGCAAGTGATACTAGTTATCCACCCTGAGTAATAATATCTTTTCCTTCTAAAATAAATTTTAGGTTTGTAAAAGTTGAGCTGACTTAAGGAAGACTATCACGTAGATAATGGTGCAGATGGGACCCACACATCTTGAAAGTGTGCTGGTGCTAGCATCAGGATGTGTTGCCCAGGAGAGGGTCCCTATGCCCCTTCCAACTCTCGTGTGGTTCTAGTTCTGCCTCCTGCCGTGGTCTCCCATAAAGAGAAGAGCATGAGGTGCTGAGCAGGGAGGAGGCCACAGCCCTGAGGAAGGGAAGCTGAGAGAGCAGGTCCACTGCCGAGGCCAGAGCCCACTCTGCTGGCCCAGGTCCCCTCCTGCTCCACAGGCACGTCAGTCAAAGGGACCAGGGTTTGGCTGTTCTGCCAGATGTGCCTGGGCTTGGGGCCAGGGAAGACCCCTCCCTGAGCTTCTCTCTGGGCACCTGCCCTCAGCACACCTGTGGCCCCCAACCCTTGGTGGTCCCAGCAGTGGTCCAGGCTGCACTCCCACCCTGTGAGTCAGAGACGCCTGCGGCCTAGGCCAAGGCAGGGCGAGGAGGGAAGAGCAGGCTGCTAAGGAAGGACGTGACAGTTGGCAAAGAGGTGAGGGATATTCAGAAATATAACAACCACACTGTGGTCACTGGCGAGTGGCTCTGTGACAAGTGAACTCCTTCCCCTGTGACCAGAACTGGGTGCACTGTGGGGGGTGGCAAAGAGACTTCAAGTCCCATAGGAGCCAGAGACTGCTCCTTCCCGCCTCACCACCACTGACATCTTTACCACCATCAAAGGCCAGCTGGGCCCTCTGCCACTCGCCTGAAGACCAGTACTACCAGCAACAGCAGCAGTGGAGGTTGAGGTGGCAGCTATGAGCACCAGTTAGCTGCGGGGGCTCTGGAGCCATGTTGCTTTGGCTCAGACAGCTGGGCTGCTTCCTCACTGTGTGACTTTGGACAGTGATTTAACCTCTCTGTGCCCTCATTAAACAACACCAGTTACTAGCACTGTGCTCGGTGCCTTACACGCATTACTGCAGCTAAGCTTTGTAGCTGG
>NW_007731661.1:123183-123737 GCF_000696425.1 Galeopterus variegatus
GAGCACCAGTTAGCTGCGGGGGCTCTGGAGCCATGTTGCTTTGGCTCAGACAGCTGGGCTGCTTCCTCACTGTGTGACTTTGGACAGTGATTTAACCTCTCTGTGCCCTCATTAAACAACACCAGTTACTAGCACTGTGCTCGGTGCCTTACACGCATTACTGCAGCTAAGCTTTGTAGCTGGGGGGCTGCGTCATTACCCCCGCCTTGCAGAGAGGGGAATTGCATGGTTTGAATGTGTCCCCCAGGAAGCACATGTTGGAAATTTAATCCCCAGTGCAACAGTGTTGCGAGGTGGGACCTAACGAGAGGTGATTAGGCTATGAGGGCAAAGTGAATGGATTAGTGCTGTCATCCTGGGAGTGGGTTTGTTACAAAAGGGAGAGTTTGGCCTCCACTTGCACTCTCTCTCTCACCCTCTCTCGCCCTTGCCTTCCGCTATGGGACGACCCCGAAAGAAAGCTCTTGCCAGATGCCATCCCTTGATCTTGGACTTCCCAACCTTCAGAACTGTAAGAAATAAATCTCTGTTCTTTTTTTTTTTTTTTTTAAAAA